>NC_064925.1:56097615-56397615 GCF_023897955.1 Schistocerca gregaria | reverse complement strand
TTCCACGATGTCTCACAACAAATTCCGCATTTTTTTAAACCTAACTTGGCCGAAAATAAAAGTGTTGCATTACTTAATGAACCCCCTTTATTTATTATGCGTCCTTTTTAAATTATTTGTTTATTTGTTTCACTTCAGTCAGTATCCGATGTACAGGGTGGTCCATTGATAGTGAATGGGCCAAATATCTCACGAAATAAGCATCAAACGAAAAAACTACAAAGAACGAAACTCATCTAGCTTGAAGGGGGAAACCATATGGCGCTGCCATACATCAAACGGATATCCATTTTTTTTAAAACAGTAACCCCAATTTTTATTACATATTCACGTGTAGTACCTAAAGAAATATGAATGTTTCAGCTGGATAACTTTTTTCTCATTGTGATAGATGGTGTTGTAATAGTCACAAACATATAAGTAGGTGGTATCACGTTACATTCCACCAGTGCGGACGGTATTTGCTTCGTGATACATTATCCGTGTTAAAAAGGACCGTTTACCAATTGCAGAAAAGGTCGACATCGTGCTGATGTATGGCTGTTGTGATCAAAATGCCCAACGGGCGTGTGCTATGTATGCTGCTCGGTATCCTCGACGACATCATCCAAGTGTCCGGACCGTTCGCCGAATAGTTACGTTATTTAAGGAAACAGGAAGTGTTCAGCCACATGAGAAAAGTCAACCACGACCTGCAACAAATGATGATAACCGAGTAGGTGTTTTAGCTGCTGTCGTGGCTAATCGGCACATCAGTAGCAGACAAATTGCGAGAGAATCGGGAATCACAAAAACGTCGGTGTTGAGAATGCTACATCAACATCGATTGCGCCCGTACCATGTTTATATGTACCAGAATTGCATGGTGACGACTTTGAACGTAGTTTACAGTTCTGCCACTGGGCACAAGAGAAATTACGGGACGATGATAGATTTCTTTGCACGCGTTCTATTTAGCGACGAAGCGTCATTCACCAATAGTGGTATCGTAAACCGGCATAATATGCACCATTGGGCTACGGAAAATCCACGATGGCAGCGACAAGTGGAACATCAGCAACATTGGCGGGTTAATGTACGGTGCGGCATTATGGGAGGAAGGATAATTGGCGCCCATTTTATCGATGGCAATCTAAATGCTGCAATGTATGCTGATTTCCTACGTAATGTTCTACCGAAGTTACTACTAGATGTTTCACTGGATGACAGAATGGCGATGTAATTCCAACATGATGCATGACCGGCACATGGCTCGCGTTCGGTTGAAGCGGTATTGAATAGCATATTTCATGACAGGTTGATTGGTCGTCAAAGCACCATAGCATGGCCCGCACGTTCACTGGATCTGACGTCCCCCGATTTTTTTCTGTGGAGAAAGTTGAAGGATATTTGCTATCGTGATCCACAGACAACGCCTGACAACATGCGTCAGCGCATTGTTAATACATGTGCGAACATTACGGAAGGCGAACTACTCACTGTGGAGAGGAATGTCGTTACACGTATTGCCAAATGCATTGAGGTTGACGGACATCATTTTCAGCATTTATTGCATTAATGTCGTATATACAGGTAATTACGCTGTAACAGCATGCGTTCTCAGAAGTGATAAGTTCGCAAAGGTACATGTATCACATTGGAACAACCGAAATAAAATGTTCAAAACGTACCAACGTTCTGTATTTTAATTTAAAAAATCTACCTGTTACCAACTGTTCGTCTAAAATTGTGAGCCATATGTTTGAGACTATTACAGCGGTATCTGTCACAAAACGAAAAAAGTGGTTCAACTAAAACATTCATATTTCTTTACGTAATATACGAATAGGTAATAAAAATGTTGGTTCCTATTTTTAAAAAACGCAGTTGATAGCCGTTTGACCTATTCCAGCGCCATCTAGCGGGCCACCCATACCCTATCTGTTTTCCCCCTTCAAGTTAACAAGTTTCGTTCTTTGTAGTTTTTTCGTTTGATGCTTATTTCGTGAGACATTTGGCACTGTCACGATCAGTGGACCACCCTGTATATAGAATGATTCACACACACACATATATCAATGATTCGCACAATAATTTACATTGGTTGAAAACATATTACTTTGATCACGATGTGCTCCCTTCATTACCATGCGATGTCACTCTAAACGACAATTCTGTGTGGAACATTCATGCTACCAGACAACTTTCCTGCCGTGCGCTGCTTACCTCACGTAAGTAATTTAAAAAACGATCATTTTCACTTTTTTAACGTTGTTCTCTGAATAATTTTTTTAGTAGTTCACGAACTAAGTACTCTACGGCACACAAGTAGCTGGAAGTAGGTACTTGATGCTACCGTGTGAAGCCTAGCTGCGTCGCTAGTGCTATTATAAAATGTAGCTGTCTCAGGTGCCATGAATATTTCCATGCAAAAGGCTAAACGTTTGGGTTGTTGATGTTATGGTTGCCGTTGTTGTTGCTGTTGTGATCCTCGAAACGAGGACTGGGTTGCTTCAGCTATTCTGTCCTGTGCAACTCTCTTCCTCTCTGCATAACCATTGCAACCCATACACCCAAGACCCCTCTTAATGTTGTCGGGTCTCGAGTTTCTTCCGCACCCCTTATTTTCTCCATTTCCCTTTGATGGATCTTATCGCAAGGGAACATCAATAAACTCTGTTGCCTAAATTAAAACTTTCTCCTTCACATACATCGCTGGCCACTAAAACTTCGACAGCAGGAAGGAGCAATCGCACATAATGAAATTGTGCTTATTGCGAGTATAAAGCAAAATAAAAAGAACATTTAATTAAATCTGAGGGTAATATGGTGGTGTACCCAGAGTGAAGTTTTGCACACAGACCTGCAGCCTCTGGCAACAAGAATAGCCCAGTCTACGAAGATCAAAAAAGACCGAATAGGGAAAAAATCCTGTAGTTACAAATTTTTGTACACTATTACGAGTGAATGTCATGAACTACATACTAAATAATCCCCACTGGAGGGTGGCAGAGTGGGATGGTATTTGGGTGGGGCTTCTAAAAGCATTTTTTTTAATGTTTACCTGACACATCCGAAAACCGAAGCTGTTAGTGACAATGTTTTCTGGTACAAATTTAAACTAAATTACATTTCCTACAGAAAATAATTTCAGCGGTACAAGGGACTCTTTGTCGTTCATAACCCAGCTTTTGCCTTGCCCTACACTGAGCTGCCGTGCTCTCATACCGATGCATGCAATTTTTAAAGAATGGGGCACTCCTGCTTTACCTTTCGCTCGCCATAGTACTGACGATATTATATGTACAGTAAATTTTGAATAGGAACGATGAATATGCCTGTGATCTTTTAACATTGTGAGTATACAGGGTGTTTCAAAAAGGACTTTACAACTTTTAAAAGTCATATAAATTTATTGAAAGATGATATAGAGCTGGGTTTAGTGTTATTTTGTAGGAAAACACATCAAGTTTTTTACCTTAAACTAAAGATGTTGTATGTGACTTCCGTTGGTTATCCCGCACACATACCATCGGAAGTCAATTTCTTCCCAAACTCGCTGTAGCACTGCAGGTGTAACTTTCTCAGTAGCGCCGTAAATTCTTGCTGTAAGTTCAGGTGGAGAAGCCGGCACAGGAGGTGCAAACACAATACCCTCGATGAAGACGCAAAAAAAAAAAAAAAAAAAAAAAAAAAAAAAAAAAAAAAAATGTGTGTGGTGCCAGGTCTAAGGAAAGTAGAGGCCATGCAATTGACGCATCAAGGCCAATCCCTTGACCTCGGACGTCACCCGGGTAGTAGGGTGGTGCACCGTCTTGCAAGAAGTAAACTCTTCGTTCTTGGTCATCCTCATCGAAGTGTGGTGTCAAAAATTGCTATAACATATCCAGGTACAGTCCCCCATTGATAGTTCTCTCACGGAAAGAAAATGAGTCGTACACATTGTTCTTGCATAATGCACAAAGAGCGTTCAGTTTAGGGCTATCACGAACATGTTGCAATGTTTGATGTGGCTTTTCACTGGCCCAAATCCTAAAGTTATGTGTGTTAACCTTGCCACTTAAGCGAAAAGTCCACCTGTCATAAAAGATGATTTTGTCCAAGAAAGTTCATCCTCATGCAATCGATTTAACATATCCGCACAGAAGTCCTTGAGAGCAATTTCATCAGTGTTTTGTATCCCTTGTACAATCGTCAATCTGTACAATTTCAAATGCAAACGTTTTCTCAACACACACCAAATAGTCGTATGTGGAATTTGCAGTTCACGAGATGCACTCCGGACCCATTCCGTAGCACTGTTGACAAAGCGTTGCCTCACTCGCATAGCGACGTCGTCAGATGTGCTTGGACGACCTACTGATTTTCCATGTCTTACCGAACACTCTATTTATACAAAACATTTATGCCACTCATAAACTGTAGGCCTACTAGGAGGATCTTTAGCGTACTTGGTACGGAAATTACGCTAAATAGTTGTCGCCGACTTCGATTCTTCAAACCGAAACACACAGCTAACACGCTCGGGTCCAGTGAAGACAGCCATCTGTAACGTACCTGCCGCTAGCGCTCCTTATGGTGCGATATAGCACTAGCGAATTACGCGAAACAGAACTTAATGTATTTCCGTACAAGTTGACACTACAATCACCTCCGCAGGTACTATGAATTAATTTATAAGAATTATCAAAGTTGTTAAGTTATTTCTGAAACACGCTGTATTTTAGACATTCCTTTACTAATTTTAATATCCTCAAAATGTGGTGACACTGTACTGTGCTTTTTACCACGTAGGTTCACCTGATGATGTGTCTTAAAGCCGCGAAAGCTGCCGTGTTTTAATAAACAACAATGTTACCAGCTGAAGTAGAGTTCATCCTAACATCAGTTGTTTCTTCACCTGAAATTTTGAGACCAGTTCTAACTGCTATTTCCTCCAGAAGCTTTATGTGAATAACTGCACCATTCAGATTTTCTGAAAGTGTTGCAAGATCGTCTGCAAAAACCAGGCTTTTTATCTTAATTCCATTTGTTTTTCTTTTAGAATTATTGGTTCTGTTTTGTGATATTTTAGCTCTAAATTCAAGATTCCTACAGTTTTTTGTACAAGACAGTTGGAAGGCGGTAACAATGGACTCATTGTTACCACCTTCCATAGGCAACAGGTAAGGTGACAATTCATTGGAGGGGACTGATGACTTCAGATGTCCCATAGTGCTCAGAGCCATTTGAACCATTTGAACGGTTCATTGTACTGCATTCCACGGGCATCTCCTAGACGAGGCGATTCAAAGGATATTTCAGACGCAACACCTTGAGCGTAACAGACTCAAATGATAGTGAAAGTGAACTTGGCTGAATGGAAGAATATGATACTAAGTAATCCCTTTTCTCATTGCATGTACATACATTTTGGTAGCAATTCAGATCTGGAAAGGAGAGGAGGCAATGAGCCACAACACAACATTTTTCGTTAAAAGACGCTTTGCAGACCCGTGTCGAAGTACAGGGATGGATCATAAATATCACCGCTGCAAGGAATGCTGCGCGGTTCTCTACAGAATTTCGTAGCTTTTATCGCTACAGAGGCAAATGGTGTGTTTATTGCCTCAGGTATCCCAAGGGGGAGGCGACTGCGCAGCTCAAACTTGTTGGAGCGGCAGCATTTTCAGAGGTGGAGAAAGAAATATGTAGTTGAAACAGTGCATTGCCATCATGTGAACAGTGCATGATGAATGTTATAAAGGCCTCAGCCTCTCGTAGAACGCTCACTCGTTGGGTGAACAGTCTGAAAATTTAGAGCAAAGGCACATTGATCCCTTTATATCGTTTCTTTGTGGAGGGGGAGTTAACAGATACGGCGCCAGAAAGCAATGATTTTAGAGTGGGTGAAATAATTCCTGTACGTAGCAGTTTGGTTGGCATACTGCAATTTCTAAAGGAGACAATGTTCTTCACAAAGAGAGGAGAGGTAGCTCGATGTATGTAATTTGCAGACAAGAAAGAGCTCTCTCGCTGCGAAACGTTGTGTTGACACGCGGAGAGTGCTTAAGGCTCTGGGGGGTGTGGAGAGAGATTTATTTTGTGATCACTCTGATCACAATGGACTCTAAATAGATCACCATTCAACAAGCTGAGATTGTTGTGTATTCTCCAGGTGGAGAGATCGAGAAGAGTCATGTTAGTTAATATGCTCCTACGAGAACTGCGAGGGCATCGCTGTGCACATCAACCCACCAACTGGGCGAGTGTATACAGTCATTATAGACGGGCTATGGACAAACAGTCTTCTGCTTCACAGAAGCAGTTCGTAATAGCGTATGACTGACACTTCAGTCAAGAACAAGCACTTTTTTAGGTTGACAGTCAGTACGGAGCATATGCAGTCGCCTGGCATCCGGTACACCCAATGACACATCGTGCTGCGAACGTAAATGGTGCATTGCAGTCATGCCGGGTGTACATATAGGGAGTACATAACACATGATGTTGTCACAAGCACGCTTTTTCATAGAGATCAGCGCTTAGTTTGGAGTTCCATGCTAAACCCTTGTGCATGTTGCACTCAGCCAAGCTAGATGGTAATGTTGAACATCAGTTAGGAATGGCTGTCCAACTACGTTAATTAACGTTGTTTACATATAGTATACTGCAGAATCCATTTCTACAGAGCTTATTCTTACTTGTTTGTTTCTACTTATTGGGTAGCAAAGTATTGCCATCTATAACTATGTGATACTTGTATCAAGATTTGTGTGACATTTTAAAATTTAATTCTACCCAGAATCATTTAAAAAATAAATAAATAACTGATTAAAAAGAAAAAAAATTACTTGGTAGAAAAACTCTTTCAGGAATCCACAAATATCCATTCTTCTGATGTCTAACCAATTCTATGGTTCGTGCTCCCTACCTAGCAGGGCCAGAACATAAACACTTTTACACACACTCAACACACTCAGAACGATATTTGAGTGATGAGTGGTAGGGAGCAGACGATAAGAATTGCTTGTATGTTAGTGTAGACATTTAAAGGATAAATGCGATAATCCAGCCCATTGTCTAACAGCATGTTTTATTTAAAATGGTTGAGATGCTTCTACCACAAATTTAACAATAAGTATCGTATTTGTTAGAGTTTCTTGAAATATGTTTGCTAATTTCGCTTTATCACAAGATTCTCTGTGATTTTATCTATTGTCTCTCTGTACATCAGATCAAATGCTTTCTTGATACACTTCAGGGACAACAAACAGTTTTCCAGTCGAGATATATAGGCTACACTGCATGATGGATGTGTTGTTGGAGTAGTAGGAACCTGCTCTATCAACCAGTTTTGTAGGGGCTACACATGTGAATGGGCATGTCTGATGGAATGTTGAGATAAATGGAGGAGTTTATTGTCAGAGAGAGGTGGTATAGGATATGGACAGTGAGAGGTGGCATGAGGGGATGGACAGAACGAGAGGGGAAAAACAGGAAGGACAGAAGGGGATGTGAAGATGGACCAAGACAGTGAGGCGGAGGTTGAGATGGACAGAGAGGTGAATAGGAAGAAAGAAAACTGGGAGCGGTAGATGGAGTTTGGCAGAGGGAGGAGGGAGGATAAGAGGGACACCTGTATGGGGAAGAGGAAATGGACATAGAGGGGAGCTGGAGATGGACAGAAAAAAGGATAGGAGGGGATGGATAGAGAGAGGCACAGGAGGAGATTCACAGAGTGCGGCAGGAGGGGGTGGGAGAAGATGGAGCATGAAGATGGATATTGATTGACAAAGAGATGGGGTGCGATGAGATGGACTGGGTTAGGGGATGAAGAGGAGATGGATAGAAAGTGGGGCAGGACAAAAAGGACAGAGAGAGGGGAGGTGGACAATTGGGAAGAGAAAGTGGACAGGATAAGATGGGTGGAGAGACGAGGGAAGAAATAGGCGGAAAGAGAGAGGGAGGTTGTAGAGGAATTAAACAACCCTCAGATCAAAATGTATGCTTGTATCACTCTGTTTTGTCAGTGTACAGTACAGGGTGAAAAATAAGAACTGTCCCGTTACAGGCATTTCGATCACCATTATCACTCCAGAGTGTACAGTGATGCACCAATGACTGTCTTATACTCTCAAGAGTTCCACGAGTTTGGCGCACTACTTTCGCACCTGCAATAATAGTGAATACCAGATCCATGCAACTGTCTACAAGAGTCCTGTAAACTAGGCTCTTCTCTTGCCCCCAGGAGAAGAAGCCCACTAGTGTGATGACTGATGAGTGAGCTGACCATGGAAGAGCAGCACCACGACCAATCATCTGTCGTCCAAATGTACTTCAATGTGTTTCCTAAACGCAACTGCAAACGCTCGCATCTCGTGGTCGTGCGGTAGCGTTCTCGCTTCCCGCGCCCGGGTTCCCGGGTTCGATTCCCGGCGGGGTCAGGGATTTTCTCTGCCTCGTGATGGCTGGGTGTTGTGTGTTGTCCTTACGTTAGTTAGGTTTAAGTATTTCTAAGTTCTAGGGGACTGATGACCATAGATGTTCAGTCCCACAGTGCTCAGAGCCATTGAGCCAACTGCAAACTATGGCACCGCACCATCGTTCTGAAAGCACCTAAACTGGTGATTTCACAGCGGCGCATTTTCCACGAAAAGTGAGAAGACATGATGAAGGAACTTTTTTGCATGACTTTGTTCAGAGTCTCAAGATGTAGATAAGGTCCAGTTGCAAACTAGTTGACATACCTGTTTGCACATTCACAGGAAACGTCTGTTGATAGGACTGACCCACCAGTGAGGGTGGATTTTCGCCGTTCCTTACATGACTGTTACTACTGTTGAGCACACCCTCTCTTCTCAACATGGTCTCGACTGTATACAACATGAATGCAACAAAACTGGCGTTTCCTTTATATTGCTCTAGATACCAATTTCCAAACGCCTTTCGAATTGAAAGTCTCCTGACTGCAATGATTGCACTTTCTATGGATGATATGGGTGCAGTTATTGATGATCTAAGACTCTCAGAGCAGTGCTAGTGTTGTATTCACATATCGTGTAATGTGCCAACTAGTGGCTAGAATGTCACCAATCGCTTGTAGCACTACAATTTACTTATTGTCAAAACGACTCGGTTAAACCTGTTCCGACTCAGGTCAAAGTACATTTATCTTACACGTGACGTAGTAGAACGATTCTGATTGGTCCAGTGGTGTTGCCTGACTCGGTCCGGGCGAGTTCATCAACATGAGACCTGCCAGGGCACACCTGCCCAGGTGGTCTTGCGCTAAAGCGTTTACTGACTGACTCATACGCATTTTTCATGGAAGCTTTTAATTAAGAAATGAAATGGAAAATAGAATCTTTCAAAAGTATATCATAAATCAATGAACAAAATAAAGAAAATGAACCTCTACAATGTGATGATACAAGAAACACGATAAATTAGTGAACGAAACTGAAGAACCGCAATTACCTGAAGAAACGAAACAGAAACTATACAGAATACCGAATCGATTCATTGTTATTAGTATTTATCGGATGTGAGACTTAAAGACAAAAAAACAGCCTTTGAATTACTACTTACATGTAGACGAAAGTTTCGGTATTACTTCATGTGGCACTTGGTCAGGGAAGCCATCACTGACTAAACACTCAAACTTTCAGAATATATGTGAAAATAACAATAGAGATAATAAACATTTATCTACGTGTGTGTGAAACTTTTCAGCAAAGGGGGCTTGTTTCGAAACCTGTATTCCATTGAGAAATGAACAGTCTTTTTCCATGTTGATCTGATCGACCTACAAACACGATTTCACCTTCTTTTCTTTATTACTGCTGACATGACCACGGGTCGTTCTCTAAAATTTTCCTTAAAATGTTGTACTGATGTGGTTTTATGCAGTATTCAAATCTGAAACTAGCTTTGTCTAACATTTAAACATTTTTAGCAGTAAATTCTAGTAATAGCTAGGAAATGCTAACTGTAACAAAGGCGTTTAGCGTAAACTAATTTTAAATGCAAAAAACACGTTATAACTTTTGTAAAACTCGGTTTTGACTAAATCGTATACGAGGAGACACTGAGCAGTAGTGCCCCCAAATTTTTTATTCTGTTCTCAATATCGACTTTGTTGTATACAACTTGGTACCCAGTGGCTAGGAGAGGTGGACTAGATGGAGGTGTCGCAACTGTCTTCGTAGGAAAGATGGACGGGAGCGGAAATGATTAGCGAGCAGATTAACAGCTGTTTCAGTGTTAGCGAGGATGGAGCACAAACGACTGTGTCACAGTTTGATGGCTCCGAGCACAAGTGGAAGCTGAGTGCGCTCGTTGTACAGAACAGCCAGAAGTGTGCGTCAGTGAATACACGACACTGGGTCCGTGAGAACCCTCGCAGCCACTATCTGCAGCTACTGGAAACTTGCTGATCTGTTACCAGCCTTCACACGCGATGGGATGGTGTCTTCATTTAACACCGTGGGATGAGATATTACATTTCATGTATGTTACTCAGATGAACCTCTCGCTTCACTGACACGTGTTGCAATCCTCTGCCACTAGAGCGCTCTGAAGCCTAGCGTGTAACGTAGCTGTGTCGGCGCGTGGAAACTGAAAACATGAATTCGAAGAGTTTTTCCGCGCATCGAGTTGTTGTTGTGGTCTTCAGTCCAGAGATTGGTTTGATGCAGCTCTCCATGATACTTTATACTGTGCAAGCTTCTTCATCTCCCAGTACATATTGCACCCTACATCAATCTGAATCTGCTTAGTGTATTCATCTCTTGGTCTACCTCTACGATTTTTACCATCTAAGTTGCCCTCCAGTACTAAATTGGTGATCCCTTGATGCCTCAGAACATGTCCTACCAACCGAACCCTTCTTGTGGTCAAGTTTTGCCACAAACTCCTCCCCAATTCTATTCAATACCTCCTCATTACTTATGTGATCTACCCATCTAATCTTCAGCATTCTTCTGTAGCACCACATTTCGAAAGCTTCTGCTCTCTTCTTGTCTAAACTATTTATCGTCCATGTTTCACTTCCATACATGGCTACGCTCCATAGAAATACTTTCAGAAATGACTTCCTGACACTTAATTCAATACTCGATGTCAACAAATTTCTCTTCTTCAGAGACGCTTTCCTTGTCATTGCCAGTCTACATTTTATATCCTCTCCACTTCGACCCTCATCAGTTATTTTGCTCCCCAAATAGCAAAACTCCTTTACTACTTTAAGTGTATCATTTACTAATCTAATTTCCTCAGCATCACCCGACTTAATTCGACTACATTCCATTATCCTCGTTTTGCTTCTTTTGATGTTCATCTTATATCCTCCGTTCAAGACACTGTCCA
Source organism: Schistocerca gregaria (assembly GCF_023897955.1). Lineage (NCBI taxonomy): Eukaryota > Metazoa > Arthropoda > Insecta > Orthoptera > Acrididae > Schistocerca > Schistocerca gregaria. The sequence goes on along the minus strand of NC_064925.1, from coordinate 56,386,287 downwards.
TTCCGTTCAACTGCTCTTCCAAGTCCTTTGCTGTCTCTGACAGAATAACAATGTCATCGGTGAACCTCAAAGATTTATTTCTTCTCCATGGATTTTAATACCTACTCCGAACTTTTCTTTTGTTTCCTTTACTGCTTGCTCAATGTACAGATTGAATAGCATTTGGGAGAGGCTACAACCCTGTCTCACTCCCTTCCCAACCACTGCTTCCCTTTCACGTCCGTCGACTCTTACAACTGCCATCTGGTTTCTGTACAAATTGCAAATTGCCTTTCGCTCCCTGTATTTTACCCCTGCCACCTTCAGAATTTGAAAGAGAGTATTCCAGTCGCCATTGTCAAAAGCTATCTCTAAGTCTACAAATGCTAGAAACGTAGGTTTGCCTTTCCCTAATCTTTCTTCTAAGATAAGTCTTAGGGTCAGTATTGCCTCACGTGTACCAACATTTCTACGGAATCCAAACTGATCTTCCCCGAGGTCGGCTTCTACTAGTTCTTCCATTCGTCTGTAAAGAATTTGCGTTAGTATTTTGCAGCTGTGACTTATTAAACTGATAGTTTGGTAATTTTCACATCTGTCAACACATGTTTTCTTTGCGATTGGAATTATTATATTTCCTCTGCTTAGTCATGACAATGCCAGAATACACACGAGCGCTGCTGCATCTGCAGAAATTCCGAGGTCTTGGGTTCACTGTCATGGATCATCCTCCATATAGTCCCAACTGACACCAACCTATTTTCATCTGTTTCCAAACCTTGAAGAACACACTGATCTATCGCTGGGAGAAATGTGTTCATCGCCAGGGTGACTATAAACATTCCACATCTTCATTCCTCATGTCTGTATATTTATTTCTCAACATAAAGTTTGATTTATTTAAAGATCTTTGAGTATTCACACAAAAAACTCGGTGACAGTTCTTTTCATCCGGTCTTCGTACATTGTCTTCGATGTAGAAGTTAGTGGCAACACAATTTATCAATCAGATCAAAAACGTTGCTACTGCTTGGTTTTGGTCTTATCACTTCACTTTTCATAAATCTCGCCCAGGCAGCAGTCGAACTGTCGGGCTGCTCTAGATGGGTGCGCAGGTGGCTGACACATCGAGTATTCTTCTGTCTGTCTGACATGCGACGTGCTACATGCGCAGACGTTCCAGTCATCTTCAAGAGCAGAGATAGATTCTAATTTCGTGTTAAATCATTTGATACTTCCGGGAACATGTCTCTCTGATGGAGTCGACAAATTTGTGACGATGTAGAAAATATACTCATGTCTATTTTTTTTCCCTCCTTTTGTCGCTGTCATTTTCGAGGTCGTTGTTACTTTTTACATAATGCTGCTCCGAATATATTACATTTAAAAACCATTCACTGAAGTTGCCTCATCGTAGCCTTCCTTTTAAGGAGAGTTGGAACGCTCTATCCTGACAATATTAAATTTAGTCACTTGCCTTTCCTATATTTCAGAAAAAAAAGTAGACATTGACATGAAACTTTTACAGGACATTAAACTATATGTTGTGAGTCTACTGAACTACAGTAATTGCATTTCAGCCACTGCTTTCGGAATTACAATTTTTTAACTACACGGTTAAAATTTTGTGTACTTTTTTGTACGTTATCCTAAATAATTTTAAATATACATAACGTTATGTTCTACTTTTAGTGTAGTAAACCCAGGATATGTATGTCATTACTTCCTGAAAATTTTAATACTCTACTCGAAGTGGTTTCTGAAATTTAGGGAAAAATGCAACAGAAAATGTAAATTTTTGAGGAACGGCTTGTAAAGTTTCAAAAGACTGCAACTCACTTAATATATGTTTATTTCTTTTTAATTTTCAGTCACTTAGAAGCACCCTACGTCATACCGTATATCATCCTCTTCATCTTTTTCCAAGTGTTCTCTTCTTCTCTTCTCTCTGGACTCCTTAGTGCCCAACTGTGCTGCGAACTCTGCTTTATAAATGCGATCCAGTTTAGTCCAGGATTGATTCCCATGTGCTGCAGCACTTTCACCCTACCACTGTTGCCATCATTAAAAGCAATAACTGCATCACTGGCATCCCACTTTAGTATCTTCATTCCAACAGAAATTTTATTTGGTAAGTCAGTCTATATAGTACTATTGAACGACTCACTGGGATTTTGAGTCTGACCATGCAGACACTTCTTCAGTAATTCCGGATTTTCCAGGTCCCATTAAATAGGTTTTATGATATCCATGACTGCTGCTGGGATGGAACGTTTATGGTTGTATGAACTGTTTGAGTACTGGGCATTGTGGTAATAGCACCATGAATCAGGTCCAGGAGAGCAAAGGTAGTGTACTGGTTTTTCTTCAGTTAACAGTCTCTGGAAGAAGGTAGTCCGTACTGCCTGCTTCACTTTCAACAAATCCTCAGTATTATTTCTAATGATCGTCCCATTATACTGCTGTTGTTAATCAATCATTTTGTCTGTCAGCCTGCCTCTGTTAGCTCTTAGCACTTCGACATACAAGCGTGTTTATACTACGAAACGATACGATACTGTTTTTGACAGTGCTACCAATATAAACACGTAATTCAACCTTTATTACACAGCAATCCACAGCGTTCTACATGAAAAATTACCGATTTTCTTAGATCTTGAAGTGCTGCTCGTAAAAATTTTAACATTTTAGACAAGTGTATATTATATTTAAAAAACAAATACTTCGCGTGTGCGTTTATAAGTGATATATATCTTTCTATTAGTAAATTTGCAGATTTTATGCCCGCATCTCGTGGTCGGGTGGTAGCGTTCTCGCTTCCCACGCCCGGGTTCCCGGGTTCGATTCCCGGCGGGGTCAGGGATTTTCTCTGCCTTGTGATGACTGGGTGTTGTGTGATGTCCTTAGGTTAGTTAGGTTTAAGTAGTTCTAAGTTCTAGGGGACTGATGACTATAGATGTTAAGTCCCATAGTCCTCAGAGCCATTTGAACCATTTTTTTGCAGATTTTATAATCAGATTAAAATTCGAAAGTGTGGAAAAATTCCGCTGTAACTTCCCTTAAACAGAATGTTTGTCCAACAAACAAATCGTGGTATCTATCTTCTGTTACCCGACATTCCAAGCGAACATTCCTGCCATCCTTTTTCCGTAATAGCCATAGATGTACAAACTAATGACGAAACATAAGCATTACAAGTCTTCATCGAATGGAGATATATAAATTCACTATCAATTTTTTTCCGTCTAAGGAAATATAAATTATTTAGGCTTATAGGCTACTAGGATAACTAGAAAACTCAACAATGTCATTAAGTAGATTCATGTATACAGGGTGTAACAAAAAGGTACGGCCAAACTTTCAGGAAACATTCCTCACACACAAATAGAGAAAAGATGTTACGTGAACATGTGTCCGGAAACGCTTAATTTCCACGTTAGAGCTCATTTTAGTTTCGTCCACCTACGCTCAATGGAGCACGTTAACATGATTTCATACGGGATACTCTACCTGTGCTGCTAGAACACGTGCCTTTACAAGTACGGCACAACATGTGGCTCATGCACAATGGAGCTCCTGCACGTTTCAGTCGAAGTGTTCGTACGCTTCTCAACAACAGATTCGGTGGCCGATGGATTGGCAGAGGCGGACCAATTACATGGCCTCCACGCTCTCCTGACCTCAACCCTCTTGACTTTCATTTATGGGGGCATTTGAAATCTCTTGTCTACGCAACCCCGGTACCAAATGTAGAGCCTTTTCGTGCTCATATTTTGGTCGGCTGTGATACAATACGCCATTCTCCAGGGCTGCATCAGCGCATCATGGATTCATTGCCACGGAGGGTGGATGCATGTATCCTCGCTAACGGAGGACATTTTGAACATTTCCTGTAACAAAGTGTTTGAAGTCACGCTGCTACGTTCTGTGCCTGTCTGTTTCCATTCCATGATTAATGTGATTTGAAGAGAAGTAATAAGATGAAAGTTTGGCAGTACCTTTTTGTAACACCCCGTACTTAAATTGTCAGATTGCAGGTACAGCGTCAGATGTCCCTTTTCTTCCGTTTTAGGCGACAATTTGAGTCACCAAATGACTCAGGAGTCAACTACAACCAGCATGGTGGTCAACGGCACTACGTGAATAGTGAGTGCTGGTCGCCTCGAGATAACGCCTCTCACCGCTTGGATTGGGAAGGACGACACGGCGGCCTTGGCCAGCGCATTAGTGTTGAGAGCGCTGTCATCAGTAGCCGTGACTCCCGCCTGGGACGTACTTCCTCTATGTCCGACTTCACATGGAAGACAGACCAATCACTTCCAGAACTCAAGCGTTTCTCCTCGGAGCACGACGCTTTGAAGACGCCATTGTGTTACTGCACGGAATCGTATTCAGGTCTGTCATGTTTCACCAACCAGGACAACTATTTAACAAGTGACCGCCATTTCGCACTGAAAAGAACAATATCAGTAACTGATTTAACAAAAACTGACCGTGAACTAAACATACTCCCATCAGAACTAGATTTCAGCTCGTTTCCCCGAAATCCTATAGAAGGCACGATAGCACTATCAAGAACTCAAAGCAATAATTCATTAACATCCAATCAATCCTACTTTGTGCCAAAAATCTCTCAATCTGAAACTGAGTTGGTAAACTTGATGGTGACTTTCATTAACTCCTTTTAAAAATGGTCGCTAATCTAAAATAAAAAAAACAAAATAATGAAGTACTAAGATCAAAATCACAATAGCAGAAAACAGCAACTATGCTGGAACAAAAATTTGCTTTCGGCCTGAAGGTGTCATGATTCGAAAATTCATAATTTCATTCTCACAAATCATGCTGATCCCCTAGACGCGGTCTTTGACAATAGTCAATGTATGTGGTACGACAGAACGAACTTCTAACCCAGAAATGAACTAAAACGCAATTAATTCTGTAAGTCAGTTGTGTGTGCACTGGCAGATAATTCATTTCTATGTACCAAGATGATGTATTAGAAGTCTGCGTTATGTGAACGATGAAGACACTAACCTCAAATAGACTGTAACTAGACGACGAATATGTGGGCTCTGGCAGAAGATCCTTTCTTTGAGTGTACCAAGATTTTGTATTAGTAGTCTATGTGATGCGACCGATAAAGACACTAAACCCAAACAGACTGTAAGTCGACGACGAATTTGTGGCCTCTGGCAGAAGATCCTTTCTTTGAGTGTACCAAGATTTTGTATTAGTAGTCTATGTGATTCGACCGATAAAGACACTAAACCCAAACAGACTGTAACTCGACGACGAATATGTGGGCTCTGGCAGAAGATCCTTTCTTTGAGTGTACCAAGATTTTGTATTAGTAGTCTATGTGATGCGACCGATAAAGACACTAAACCCAAACAGACTGTAAGTCGACGACGAATATGTGGGCTCTGGCAGAAGATCCTTTCCTTGAGTGTACCAAGATTTTGTATTAGTAGTCTATGTGATGCGACCGATAAAGACACTAAACCCAAACAGACTGTAACTCGACGACGAATTTGTGGGCTCTGGCAGATTATGCTTTTCCGTCTGCATACCAAGATAGGAAATTATTACTGTGTGAACAGTTACCGATAATGACTTTCTTTTCATTTATTATATTACGAAATTATTAATATGTGTCGACTGACAGATAAAGACGTGCTGGCTCATTTCCATGTAATACCAAAATTAATGTATGTTTTGGCAGATGTAACTATTCTAAAGAAATTGTCATGTATTCTCTCCTGGTTGTATGTGTCGTCACAAAATTATAATAAATTTTTTTCGGTCGAATGATGTGGGATTTACTTTTCGTTTTTCTATTTTTCTGCTTTCTATTATATTTATATAGTTATTAGTAGTCGGGCATCCTTGGCATCCATTTGTCCATATTAAGCAGTACTGTGTACGACAAAGTCGTCAATGACGCGGTATGTGAGAGAATACTTCGTGACACCAACCACGGATTACGCTTTTGCCACGCCGACGGCAATGTCGGAGCGGTCACTGTCGACCATGCCGGCTTAGGAATGCGCACCATACGAGTTTTCGAACTCCCGTTCGAGCTACCGGCGGAAGACGTTATCGCGGCTTTCCGCCCATATGGCACTAAGGAGGGGCCGTACGGTCCCGGAACGAGACGGATCACCTCCCCCTGATGCTCCAGAGGCCGTCCGACTCGACGAGGCCTCAGAGAACCTACACGATGATAGGAATGACGACAACATGACGCCGACTGTGGCTGTGTCGATGCCTACTCTACTGGCTCGCTCAGGTGCTCCTGAAACAATGGGCTCCACCGTTGCGACTGCCGCCGAGACGTCCTGCGCCCCTACGACCGAAGTGGAACGTACGACCATTACAGCGACAGCGTCTTCAATGGTGTGGAGTGAGGACGTCGATGAGGACCCGGTCCACACTCTGGGGACAGAGTTACCCCAGACGCGAGCATCGTTACGCTGCTGATAACACCGTCAGGTGGCGTACGGCACGACTCGCCGTTGCCGCGCCCCTCTTCATCCTCCACCGGTGGAGTTCCCCTTCACGGTGGGGTACCGCTCCAAACCTACCGAATTAGCGACAATCAACACTAACACCATTAACTCACCCGTGAAACTTCAACTGTTGCGAGAGATGATATGGGTGTCGGACGTCGACATCGCACTACCACAGGAAGTACACTTGGCCACACTTCCAGACGTCGCGGGATATGACACTTATCCTTCTCCTGGTGACCACCTGGGACGCGGCGTAGCCATCTACGCCAGAGAAGGCATTCCAGTGGCCGATATCACGTACCTTCCATCTGCCAGAGGCATGGCCGTCACCGTCATGGGGACGCGTATCGTCAACATTTACGCTCCGTCAGGCTCCACCCGCAGGCGCGACAGGGCCCTCATCTATTCAGAAGAAATCGCTCCTTTGTTTCTTGGACGCTGCGACCATTACTTGCTTGGGGGTTATTTTAATTGTGTCTTGCTCCCTAAAGTTCAAGTGCCCCACTACAACACCTGTCAAGAACTGCGTCTTGTCGTCCGAGATCTGTTGCTCCGCGACACTTTGGAAGTTCAGCACGGCGACGCGCCTGGACATATTTACCAGACGAGTCACTCCGCGAGCCGCCTTGATAGAATTTACGTCTCTGGGGAACTCACACCTGCAGTCCAAGGTGCAGAACTTTGGCCCCTGGCCTTTTCGGGCCACTGTGCCTACATCTGCAACATTCTCTTCCCCAAGCAAGTGGTCTGGCGCATTCGTGCACCGTGGAAGCTAAACACCTCCCATCTTCATGATCCCGAATGTCTTCAACGTGTTACCGAGACATGGGCCACCTGTGAGCGTTGCTTACCTAAACACTGCACGACATTGACCTGGTGGCTGGTATATACCAAACCTGCCATTCGACGTGCTTTGATTCAATATGGAAAGGAAGTTGCTATGTGGCGCCGGCACACTACCGACTATTTCTACGCCGTTCTCCGCGACCTGGACGCCCAACCGTGAACCCCCGACACCCAGAGGGAACGCAGCAGGATTAAGGCGCAAATTGTAACTCTGACACGCCGTAGACTGCAGAGGGCTCTGGTGCGAACCCGACGTTAAGATGCGGCGGAACAAGAACATCCGACCATGCAGCACATCGCCTCCGATAGGAAACATCGACGACAACAACTCATCACCGAGATCAACACCTGCCGCGGCCAGCACGTCACTTGCCAGGCCGAAATCGTCAGTGCCTTTGTCGACCACTACCGCACAATGTACCAGGAGGAGACTACCAACAACCACGCTGAGGAGTCTGTGTTACCACACGTAGCTCGCACCCTCACAAGCGACGAAGCGGACTAGCTATGGAGCCCATTACGCGTGACGAAATCCACGATGCAATCAAAAAAGGTGCTCTGAACAAGTCACCTGGTGTCGACCGATTGCCGATAGAATTTCATCGCGCTTTCTTCACACTAATGGCGTCACGATGGACAACGATGTGTCAGGAACTGCTGACGATGGGGAACGCCGTGCCGCCGTCCTTCGTCACGGGCATTATTATACCCATGCACAAACCGACACCAGGTGTGACGACAGCACATTACCGTCCCCTGACTCTGCTTAACGCAGACTGTAAATTTTTTACACGCCTACTAGATTTTCAACCAGCCTTTATCGACGTGATCCGGTGCCTGTACGGCACCGCCGAATCGCTGATTCAGGTTAATGGCCGTGTGGCGGGACCAGTGGCGATCCGGCGTTCCGTACGCAAGGCTGCCCACTTTCGACCCTACTCTATGCCATAAGCCTGGAGCCACTCGTCGGGACTCTGACGAGCCACCTTTCTGGTCTCCCTCTGCGACAGCGCAATTTTTCTGTGTCGTGCGTATGCGGACGACCTCCTCCTCTTGATCCGCTCACGGAGTGAAACACACACGGTACTTGATTTGATATCAACGTACGGCACTGCAGCGGGCAGTAAAATGAATGTGGCTAAATCCACGGCGATGCCCATTGGACGCGGCCTCTCACACGACGACTTAGCATCTCTCCCCTGCGTATAAAAACTGCGATACCTTGGTATCATTTTCACCTCCACCGTGCGCCGCTCCGCTGCCATCTATTTTCGGTGTGCACTCCAAACTATCCGCACGACGGAGCGACAAAATCTTCTCCGACGACTCGATTCTTTACAACGTGTCCAATATCTGAATCAACATGGGGCGTCCAGATTGGTCCACATTGCACAGGTCCTCCCGCTGCCATCAACTATTGGTCGCAGCCTCCAGGCTGCCTTCGGATACTTGCTTACTGCCGGTACGCTCTTTAAGGTCCGCTACGACACGCTCACCCTTCCCCTGCGAGCGGGGGGCCTCGGTCTTGTCAATGTGCGACTCCGCGCGGCATCCTTGTATATGTCCACCATGCACAAGCAGTGGCACGGGGGCACCTCCCTTACGCGCAGCTTGCTGGAAATCCTTGTGCCCGCGACCATAACACCACCAGTACCAGTCGGACACATCAAGCACCATCTGACGCACATTTCTGATTTCATCGTTCAGTTATGCTCACATACACTTACCGACCACACATTCTCCTCGACCTAAAGATTTTTACACTCCAGTCCTTCGTTCCATATCCAGCAACAATATCGAACTGAGACATCCGTCCACGCGGTGGTCCACGGTTTGGCGTCACATCCACCAGCCTTTTCTTCCCTCCAATGTCCGGGCAACATTGTACCAAGTCGCAAATGAAAAATTCGCCACAAATCATCGTCTTCACGCCATCGAACTAAAGGCCTCTCCACTTTGTTCCATTTGCCACCTGCCACCAGTGACGTCTGGAAACTTGCCCGACAGTTCGTTGCCTGTTACCTATGCGTCCCGCCGGACTCGATTGATCCATGGACTTTTATCCATCGTGAGAATACTTATGTCCCCGCCACCAAAAATCATACGATTGTATGGGTCAAGGGATGGTCGATCACCTACTTGTATAATGACGGCGACAAATCACGCCTTGATTTCTGGCGGTACTTACAAACCGCCCACAGTGAAGTCGAGCACCGACCACGCTACCTACATGCGATCTTTACGTCACCCCCGCTCAGTTGGATGGTGCCACACGCCGACAGCACTCCCCCCCCCGCGCTACTTTCTACATTGTAACCGACTGTGGAGTAGGCGCATGGACACGCGCCTCCTTCCTTTTATGCGGTATACCACAAAACGCTGGTTTTTCCCTCACTCCACTGTATATTGCTTCACACCTTATAGCTTACATCAGTATTATTATTCTTTTTTTCCTACACCTTGTTCATAAAAGAAAAATTCCTCGCCTTGTTCGAGTATAATGTCTTGTGTTATTTTCGCCGGACGGGTGGCATTTCTGTTGTATTTAAGTTTGTACCAATAAAGATATTTCGTTCATTTACCCCGTTCCTGGCAAAAAACATAATAAAATAATAAAATAAAATTAAAATAAATCAAAAAGCTACTTTGAGGGAGTGATTCAGGGACGGCAGGTGGAGACATCGCGGCCAGGCCTCGGGTTCCGACCCCTGCCCGCCTTGTCTCCACCTACTCATAACTGAACACTCTTAAAATAGCTTTCTATATAAAAAAGGAAAAAATAAAATAAAAGAAAGAATAAAAAACGTGGTCAGCGAGACAAAACGTCAATCCTACGGGCCCAGGTTCGATTCCCGGCAGTGTCGGAGATTTTCTCCGCTCAGGGAGTAGGTGTTGTGTTGTCCTAACCATCATCATTTCATCCCCATCGAAGCGCAAGTCGCTTAAGTGGCGTCAAATTGATAGACTTGTACCCGGCGAACGGTCTATTCGATGGGATGCCCTAGTCACACGATATTTACATTTATTTACCCAAGAGATCCATCTAGTACCATGGGAGTTACTCCATGATATCATAACACATATTCTATCATCGTGATTCTTCTTCTAGTCAAAGCTTTACACAAGTGTTTTTCTTTGTAAATTCTAATGCAGAAACTTCTCATTCTTTGCCTTATCGGCCCCCGTAATTTTCAACACCATACTATGGCACCGCATCTACGAGTAAAACGCCCCAATGTTCTTCTTATCCACAATCTATGACTCACTGCGATACAATACAGTACTTCAACTGTACATCCCGATATTTCTTCGTCAATTATTGCCTATGTTTGGTCTTACTTGACTTCTCTTGTTCAGGATACTCTCTACGTTTGTACTGATCCGCTTTCAGCGTCTTACTTATTTCATCCATCATGTGTAATTTTGCTTCCAAGGTAACAGAAATCTTTAACCTCGGAGCTTCGTGGTCCCTAGTTTTGATTTTAAGATTATCACGGATCTCATTTTTACTACTCCTCATTACTTTTGCGTCTCTTCAGTTTACTTTCAAGACATCTTCTGTATAAATTAAACTGTTCATTCGATTAAACACGGCGCGTAACTTCTTTACGTTCACTGGCGATAGCAGTGTCATTTTCGGATCTTATCACTGATATCACATTCTTCGACTTTTCTTTTATTTCCGTCATTGCTTCTTCAATGTATAGATTAAACGGTACGGGTGAAAGACTACATCCTTGCCTCACACTCATTTCAATCCGAGCATTTCGTTCTTTGTCTTCGAGCCCTTTTGTTCCCTCCCGGTTTTTGAACGTATTGTAGATTGCGTGTCTATTCCTACAGCTTACCCCTATTTTTCTCAGAATTTCGAACATCTTGCACCATTTTACGCTGTTTAACGCTTCTTCCAGGTCAACGGAGCCTATAAACTGTCTTGATTATTTTTCAGTCGTGCTCCCATTATTAACCGTAACTTTAGAACTGCCTCTCTGGTGCCCTTATGTTCGCGAAATATAAACTGAACATCAAGGCCCTGTTGGTCTAGATTGTCCCACGCGTCAACCGCGATTCGGCGTAGATCCCTCAGAGTGGTTGGTGGGTCACGTAGTCCATAAACAGCCCTTTTAAATCAATCCCAGTCATGTTCGATAGGATTCATGTCTGGAGAACATGCTGGCCACTCTAGTCAAACGATGTCGTTATCCTGAAGGAAGTCGTTCTCAAGATGTGCTGCTCATGCATGGTTGTTTAAATGTTTGGGCGGGTTTATTGACATCTGTGAACAGTCAAAGGGACTATGTCTGTGATACAATGTACACAGTCAACGTCTGTGTTCAGGATTTCTGGGAACCAGGGTGATGTAAGACCTTTTTTGATTCATATATGTCCTGCAAGGTGTCATTATTATTATTATTATTATTATTATTATTATTATTATTATTATTCCTTTTATTATGAAATTTAGCTCTTCATTGCATCCAGATGATTCCTGATTTCCTTTCGCTTTGTATGTATAAATGTAGCGTTTCCCTTGTCACAAGAAGCTAAACGAATATTCAGACCCTAACAAACTCAGCTCAAGAGACAGTCGCAAACTAAAGAGACTCATGATACAAAGAACTGGACTACGCGAAAAAGAGCAATTTGCTTACTGAAATGTGAAACATGTAAAGTATTTAGAAAAATCTAATTTCTTTTTCTGTAAATGAAGATACATATACGTTAAAAAATCCGAAGTTGTGTATCTAAATGGCTCTAATCTCACATGTGACTAACAGTGACAGGGCTACAGCGATTTGGCTAGCTGAATGTGGCAAATAATTCACGTTAAAATCATTCTGCATGACACGTGTAAGCTGTTATTCGGCTTCATCGCTTTGAGGACTCTCGTCCCATACAGGGTACAGATGTTCGAGTTTCCTGCCTGCCTCCTTCTTTTAAATCGGAAATCGCCGCGACCCCGTGCATCTACCTCCTTTCTATTTTGCCCGCAGTGGTAGATTACATACTTAGTATTACTCACGTCGCTACGAAAATACTGGTTACAACCATGTTGTTGCTGCATGGTGTACACACTGTTTACAGAAAATATTTCACGCTGAAGACGAAACTACAATATTAGATTATTTCATGTTTGCCTTTGTGAGCGTACAAACGTTCGCTGTAGATCCGTCGCGATCTTCTGGGGTGCCGCCGAGTAGGGTTAGGCGTCCCTAGGTCGGTGGAGCAACAAATGTTCTGATCAGGACAGGCAGCCACGAAGTCTTCACGCAAACATTTTCTCAAGGTTTTACTGTTAGCGGCGGATTATAAAATCAAGTAAAATATTTCTGATCTTCCAGTAGATTGATACTGTTAGGAGACCTTGTTGTTGATGTGGTCTTCGGTCCTGAGAATGGTTTGATGCAGCTGTCCATGCTACTCTATTCTGTGCAGGCTTCTTCATCTCCCAGTGCCTACTGCAGCTTACATCCTTCTGAATCTGCTTAGTGTATTCATCTCTTGGTCTCCCTCTACGATTTTTACCATCCACGATGCCCTCCAGTACTAAATTGGTGATCCCTTGATGCCTCAGCACATGTCCTACCAACCGATCCCTTCTTGTAGTCAAGTTGTGCCACAAAACTTCTCTTCTCCCCAATCCTATTCAATACCTGATTGCTCAATATGCAGATTGAATAGCATCGGGGAGAGGCTACAATTCTGTCTCACTCCCTTCCCAACCACTGCTTCCCTTTCATGTCCCTCGACTCTTATAACTGCCAACTGCTTTCTGTACAAATTGTAAATAGCCTGTCGCTCCCAGTATTTTACCCCTGCCAGCTTCAGAATTTGAAAGAGACTATTCTAGTCAACATTGTCAAAAGCTTTCTCTAAGTCTACAAATGCTAGAAACGTAGGTTTGCCCTTCCTTAATCTTTCTTCTAAGGTAAGTCGTAGGGTCAGTACTGCCTCACGTGTTCCAACATTTCTACGGAATCCAAACTTATCTTCCCCGAGGTCGGCTTCTACCAGTTTTTCCAGAATTGGCGTTAGTATTTTGCAGCTGTGACTTATTAAACTGATAATTCGACAATTTTGACATCTGTCAACACCTTCTTTCTTCAGGGTTCTTATTATTATATTCTTCTTGAAGTCTGAGGGAATAGCAGACATACGAGTTGTAATTTACTAAAGTACAGGAGAACTGGATTCGATAACTCAGCTTTTCATTTGCACGGTTCGACGTTTACTATGTGGTTTACGTGGAAGCAACACTCCCCGTGGTTATTTCCGCATACTATCGTGTTGCCCCCCCCCCCCTCCCCCCATGAACCATGGACCTTGCCGTTGCTGGGGAGGCTTGCGTGCCTCAGCCTTACCGAAGGTGCAACCACAACGGAGGGGTATCTGTTGAGAGGCCAGACAAACATGTGGTTCCTGAAGAGGGGCAGCAGCCTTTTCAGTAGTTGCAGGGGCAACAGTCTGGATGATTGACTGATCTGGCCTTGCAACATTAACCAAAACGGCCTTGCTGTGCTGGTACTGCGAACGGCTGAAATCAAGGGGACACTACAGCCGTAATTTTTCCTGATGGACACGCAGCTTTACTGTATGATTAAATGATGATGGCGTTCTCTTGTGTAAAATATTCCGGAGGTAAAATAGTCCCCCATTCGGATCTCCGGACGAGGACTACTTAGTGGGAATTAGTGAAGTTCGGTGGCAGGAGGAACAAGACTTTTGGTCAGGTGAATACAGGGTTATAAATACAAAATCAAATAGGGGTAATGCAGGAGTAGGTTTAATAATGAATAAAAAAATAGGAGTGCAGGTGAGCTACTACAAACAGCATAGTGAACGCATTATTGTGGCCAAGATAGACACAAAGCCCACGTATACTACAGTAGTACAAGTTTATATGCCAACTATCTCTGCAGATGATAAAGAAATTGATGAAATGTGTGATGAGATAAAATAAATTATTCAGGTAGTGGAGGGAGAAGAAAATTTAATAGTCATGGGTGACTGGAAGTCTAAAGTAGGAAAAGGGAGAGAAGGAAACATAGTAGGTGAATATGGATTGGGGGTAAGAAATGAAAGAGGAAGCCGCCTGGTAGAATTTTGCACAGAGCACAACTTAATCATAGCTAACACTTGGTTCAAGAATCATAAACGAAGGTTGTATACATGGAAGAACCCTGGAGATACTAAAAGGTATCAGATAGATTATATAATTGTAAGGCAGAGATTTAGGAATCAGGTTTTAAATTGTAAGACATTTCCAGGGGCAGATGTGGACTGACCATAATCTATTGGTTATGACCTGTAGATTAAAACTGAAAAAACTGAAAAAAGGTGGGAATTGAAGGACATGGGATTTGGACAAGCTGAAACAACCAGAGGTTGTACAGAGTTTCAAGGAGAGCATAAGGGAACAATTGACAGGAATGGGGGGGAGAAACGCAGTAGAACAAGAATGGGTAGCTCTGAGGGATGAAGTAGTGAAGGCACCAGAGGATCAAGTAGGTAAAAAGACGAGGGCTGATAGCAAACCTTGGGCAACAGAAGAAATATTGAATTTAATTGATGAAAAGAGAAAATATAAAAATGCAGTAAATGAAGCAGGCAAAAGGAATACAAACGTCTCAAAAATGAGATCGGCAGGAAGTGCAAAATGGCTAAGCAGGGATGGCTAGAGGACAAATGTAAGGATGTAGAAGCTTATCTCACTAGGGGTAAAACAGTACTGCTTACAGGAAATTTAAAGAGACCTTTGGCGAGAAGAGAACCACTTGTATGAATATCAAGAGCTCAGGTGGAAACCCAGTTCTAAGCAAAGAAGGGAAAGCAGAAAGGTGGAAGGAGTATATAGAGGGTTCATAGAAGGGCGATGTACTTGAGGACAATATTATGGAAAGGGAAGAGGATGTAGATGAAGACGAAATGGGAGATAAGATACTACATGAAGAGTTTGACAAAGCACTGAAAGACCTGAGTCGAAACAAGGCCCCCGGAGTAGACAACATTCCATTAGAACTACTGACGGCCTTGGGAGAGCCAGTCATGGCAAAACTCTACCAGCTGGTCAGCAAGATGTATGAGACTAGCGACAGACTTCAAGAAGAATATAATAATTCCAATCCCAAAGAAAGCAGATGCTGACAGATGTGAAAATTACCGAACTATCAGTTTAATAAGTCACAGCTGCAAAATACCAACGCGAATTCTTTACAATGAATGGAAAAACTGGTAGATGCGGACCTCGGGGAGGATCAGTTTGGATTCCGTAGAAATGTTGGAACACTTGAGGCAATACTGACCTTACGAGTTATCTTAGATGAAAGATTAAGAAAAGGCAAACCTACGTTTCTACCATTTATAGACTTGGAGAAAGCTTTTGACAATGTTGACTGGAATTGTCTCTTTCAAATTCTGAAGCTGGCAGGGGTAAAATACAGGGAGCGAGAGGCTATTTACAATTTGTACAGAAACCAGATGGCAGTCATAAGAGTCGAGGGGCATGAAAGGATTGGGGAGAAGAGAAGTTTGTGGCACAAATTGACTAGAAGAAGGAATCGGTGGGTAGGACATCAAGGGATCACAAATTTGGCACTGTAGGGCAGCGTGGAGGGTAAAAATCGTAGAGGGAGACCAAGAGATGAATACACTAAGCAGATTCCGAAGGATGTAGGTTGCAGTAGGTAATGGGAGATGAAGAAGCTTGCACAGGACAGAGTGGCATGGAGAGCTGCATCAAACCAGTTTCAGGACTGAAGACCACAACAACAACACAATATATCGTGTTGGCAGTTTGAGCAGATGCCCATTATGTGATTTTATTTCAAGGTGAATGTTCAGACTGGATAGCTGAGGGAGCTGGTCCATGGCGATTCCATCGATAAAGAATCGAGTATACTGAACAGCCTGTAATCCACCCCAGCGTGTCACAATGGAGGAATTCTCATCCGGCGTGACGCACCAGTGCTACGACAAAATCATGATCCAGACATACGGGGAGTTTAGTCTTCTTGGAGCTTGACATTAGGATAGTATGTGCAGGGTCACGGTTCAATTCCCGCTTCAAACGATAGTTTTTAATACGCTCTAGTACACTACGCCAAATGGAGAACACGAGATTCCACTGTGGTTCCAAATTCACATTAAATATGATGTCCCTTCGCTAACGATTACAGATTGAGTTCGGCCATGTCAGAAGCGTAAGTGGCAGCATATAGAAACTTTCTCACTAGCAACTTTTCTTACACTAGTATTTTTATTTTATTTAAAGAACCAAATGCCATGTCAAGTCACACGGCATTTACTCTGTCTTTTATTTCAGCTGGATATGTTGAATCTATTGGTTCTGGTTTCACAGGATTTGACCATTTCGGGTGCAGGCGATGCGTAAAGCTTTGTGTCCTGCAGTCATCAAGGGTACACGAGTAGGTCTTCGGCTCCGAAAGGACATATCAATTATGTTTAGTTCAATGGTTCGTACACTGACCCTAGTTTATGGCCCAGCAGCGAAATATGCAGCAATTTACGGAAAGGTTGCACTTCTGTCACGTTGAACGGTTCTCTTCAGCCCTCGTTGCTCCCGTTCTTGCTGGATCATTTTCCGGCCGCAACGATGTCCGAAATCTGATGTTTCACCACATTCTTGATATTCACGGTACACTCGTGAAATGATCGTAGGGGAAAATCCCCTCTTCATCACTACCTCTTACGCGCTGTGTCCCATTGCTCGCGCACCGACTGTAACACCACTTTCAGACTCACTTAAATCTTGATAACCTGCCATTGTGGCAGCAGTTAGCGACCTAACAACTGCGCCAGACACTTTGAAACGTCCCCTTTGAAAAATTTATACAGGACTGTGCTTAAACTGACACACAATAGTTTTTAGCGTAACGCAATCTGACTTTCAAAAATCCTTACAAAAGAATGGCCCTGACTAACATTAACCTATACATTCCAAGAATCACTTACCTCACAAAAATCTTCGTTACTCAAGCTACTGCAATACAGCGAGCGCCACTACTGCCAGCTAAATAAAAGATTCAAACTACGGAAGGCACTAACTACTGATAGGCACAGTTAGCAAATGAAAGATTTTAATAGAGAACAAACAATGTATTTACCTTTATAGTCATAATATATATATCAGTTCATGACATCCAGTCTTACAAATTACAAAACTCCGCCATCTCTCTCCCCACGTCCACCACTTGTGGCGGCTCACCTCCAACTGCGCAACGCTACGCGCTGTTAGCATCCAGCTGCCTCTGCTCAACACAACAATGGCAGACAACAATGCAAACTAAACACACACTGCGCACAGCACAGCCAGTGATTTTTCATACCGAGCGCTAAGCGGCGTTACCAATAAGAAAACCTAAACAGCCTACTTACAACTTGTTGTCTTATATAAAGGTTGCCGACCGCAGCGCCGTATTCTGTCTGTATGTGAATACGCATGCCTATACCAGTTTATTTGGCGCTTCAGTGTATAATGCCGGTATTACACTATCAAATTTCTTTGTCAAATATCTTTGCCAAAGGTCTTTGTCAAAGATATTTGATGGTGTAATAGGTACTTTGTCAAATGTCCTCCAATCAAATTTAGGTCCTCGGTGTAGATTTGATCAAAGAAATCGCTTGTCTCCTCTTCATTGCAATGTGACATGTTACCACACGGAGCGCTAGCATCGCTGCAGCGGTCTGTCGTCTGTAGTGTTTTTATAAACATTGCCGGTAAATACAATTGGTATGTGCCGACAACTACAAAATTAATAGAAATGTATGGAGCTGATGAGGCGCTTTACAACGTGAAGCACCCTGAATACAAAAATATATTAAGAAGACTGAAGACCTGACCTGGCCTAACCTAACGTAACATAGCAAAACCCTCTCGTGTAGCAAGGAATCGGAGCGTTACAGTGAGCCTGTCTTCTGAAGATGTAGCAGTTCTTAAGTGAATATTGTGCTTTGTGATATGAGGACACACTTCACTGAGCACATTCAGAAATATATGCTCATCCATTCTTAATTAATTGATGTACGACTTCACCCAGATTACATTAGTTTTTCGTTCCATAGATCCGTGCTGAGGAGATCCTCGTGGATGTGGAACATGTCAATTTGTTTAACCTGAAATAACAATAGTAATAATATGAATAAATACAATACATAATTTGTTTCTATTAAAAATTTCGTCAATGGAGTAGAAGGAGTTGGCCACTAGCAAGTCTTTCAGGCTCCTTTTAAACTGATCTTTATTTGTAACTAAATTTTTTATGTTTGCTGGCAAATTATTGAAGATGAGTGTTCCTGAATAGTGGACCCATTTTGAACTAAAGTAAGTGCTTTTAAGTACTTGTGCAGATCATTTTTGTTCCTGGTATTGTACGTATGAACTAAGTTGTTTGTTGGAAAAATATATATATTATTTAGGACAAATTTCATTAAGGAGTAAATATACTGAGAGGCAGTAGTTAGTATACCCAGTTCTTTGAAGAGGTTTCTGCAGGACGTCCATGAATTTACTCCACAAATAATACGTATTACACGCTTTTGGACTCTGAAAACTTTTGTTTGACTTGAAGATTTACCCCGAAATATTATACCATATGTTATTATGGAATGAAAGTAGGCAAAGTATGCAAGCTTTTTTGATTTTTGTGTTGCGTATGTCTGCTAACACTTGAATTGCAAATACAGATTTGTTAAGGTGTTTCTGCAGATCTTTGGTGTGCTCCTCCCAACTGAATTATTAACGAGTTGTTATCCCAGGAATTTAAGACTGCCAACCTCGTATGTATGGTTCCTTTTTCCCCAACTTTTTCCCGCATGTGCACACAATGCAATTGCGGTACGTGCAACTGCTGCGGTTAATAACAAGTTGTTAGCCATCTTGAACTTTGACGAAAAATTTGGTAACAGTGTAGTACCCCTTCTAGCGCTACGTCAAAGGCCTTTGTCAAATATATTTGACGGAATATTAGATCACATCTTTGACAAAGAAATTTGATAGTGTAATACCGGCCTAAGGAAAGCGTACCGAGAAGGAACTCGGTAGCTCGTGACGCTACACTGACTGGAAGCTGAGGGCTGAGGGCAGCGCCGGCGCAGTCAGCTGGTGGTGTTTTGAGGCGGCAGCAGGCCGCCGCTGGTGGGACGAGCCGAGTCACAGTGGCGTAGGCCCGCCTGCCCTGGAGGGAGGGAGGACCTGTTGCCCACTCTGAACGAGGGGTGCGGAGCGGCATCTGGCAGCCCGGGGCGGCAGTGCGCCTCCTGCAACCAACGAGCAAACTAAACTGTCTCGTTTTGTACGGTAGCGAAATTAGGAGGGGGCCAGCAGTCCACCAGTATGCTCACAAGTTTGATGCAGACCATCACGTCTTCTCCTCTGTCTGCCTGTCTACGGGGATTGGACAAACGTAAGGAAACGTGGGGAGAAACGAATGCGTGAACATAAATGCAGGCGCCAGCCAAGTCTGCAAGTTACCCTGTTGTATCTGACCACGAATGGCAGCTGTGCAACGTCCTCAGTACTCTGCAAGTGTCAGTCGTGGCCAGAACGACATTCCGTCTACTTGTGACACCATTATTCCGGAGCTAAGAAGCTCGATTGATGGGTGCTTCGGTAACAAAGGCAGCCGAGGTGTTTATTGTTTCGAAAGGCACCTTATCAAAGTAATGGATGGTTATAATTAAACTTTGGCCGGCCGGTGAGGCCGAGCGGTTCTAGGTGCTACAGTCTGGAACCGCGCGAACGCTACAGTCGCAGGTTCGAATCCTGCCTCGGACATGGGTGTGTGTAATGTCCATAGGATAGCTAGGTTTCAGTAGTTCTAAGTTCCAGGAGACTGATGACCTCAGAAGTTAAGTACCATAGCGCTCTGAGCCATTTGAACAACTAAACTTTCTCCATTCAACAAGTTATAACACGGTAACTAATTACCGTACGGAGACCAAACTTGGTAGCGTTAAAGTCAAGGACATGGGGAAGTCAAATAATGCGGAATGAATTCAGTTGAAACACTTTTAATGTGCTTCTATGGTACATCATACAATTACATACTGGTACCATTAGTGCTACAAAAGGGATTCAATATGGTGCCCATTAGTGTCCATTAGAGTCCGAAAGAGCAGGATTGCAACAGAACGAATCGTGTCTGTAGGTATGTTGCTTACCTCCCTCGATAAACTGCGCTTCAGGTCAGGACATGTGTGAATATTCCCCTGGTAACCCCTCTCCTTCAGGCAGCCCCACAACGAGGAATCTCAGGGAGTGCGACCGGGTGGTCGTGCCGGCCAAGCATTTGGAAACGACCGGCTGATAATTCGATCGTTACCAAATGTGATTCAGAGAAGCAGGTGAACTTCACCATCGATGTGCGCTGGGGCGCCATCTTGCGTGTAAACTTTTGAGTTCAGTAGCCTGTAGGGCGGGTATGACAAGATCGCGAAGCATATCGCAGTAACGATGCCCAGTCACACTGCACCTCTTTAATCCTGGAGCGCCAGCCTTTTCAAAAATGGCCCAATAATGGACGTAGCCGTGAAGCCATACCATAAGATCACACATTGACCATACAGGAGAATTTCATGCACAGTCACTGGAGGTGGAGATCCCTACCCAATCCTGTGTGTTCACCTCACCCGTGAGAGAAAAATGAGCTTCGTCTGTCCATAGGACGGTGCACGGCCAGCCCTCGTCAAGTTCATTCCTTGCGAGAAGGTGGAGGGCGAAGTAAACACGTCGTTGTGCGACCTGTGGTGGCAGCTATCGTAAGACATGGATCTTGTACGAGTGCTGTTTGAGAATGATTCGCAGCACCTTTCGTACAGCGGACTATCGGATATTGAACTGTCGTGACACAGCAAGCCGGCGACATTCTCGAAGTGCAGCTGCAGCGTTACTGTTACTTTGATAATACCGCTTCACCAGTAATGCCCTGCTCCTTTGGTCCAAGCTCATGGTGACACGTCAACAAGTGCACTGCGACTGGTCAGGAGTGAGAAACTGTGAGCCACGCTGACTGATCACGGCACCTGGTGTCCCACGATTACTGTGAAAAGTCGCGTTAGTGACGAGGAATATGTAACCATTTCGGTTGGTCAGGTCCATTCCACGGTGCAATATATGTTCCCCAATGGTGATGCTGTGTTAAAATGTAACAGGCCCCTGTTCACACAGCTCGCATCGTCCGGCACTGGTTTTGTGAGCGCGAGAGTGAACTGACGCGCCTTCCCTGGCCACCGCAGTCCCAGATCTCAATGTTATCGGGCTTTTGTGGTCCACTTTCGAGAAAAGGGTGCGCGAATGCCATCCACCTTCCTTGCCGTTACCAGATCGTGATGCTATTTTACAGTAAGTGTGGTACAGGATTGCCATAAAAATCATACGGTAGCTGTATTTGTCTATTCCGAGGCCACTGGAAACTGTTTTGAATGTCGATGGTTTCCATTGGCTGTATTACCCGTGGGAATGTGTTGTATTTCTGTTGTTTCCATATTTTCGAGTAACGGCTGTACGTTAACCCCTCTAAAGCGGTGACAGACTCCCTGTTGCAGGTTGTCTCTTTGACGGTTTACAGGCGCTGCAAAAATTTTGTTTTCAGTGCTTCATACAATTACTGACCGAATTAATAATGTCAATTGCTTTCGTAATCAACTCATAAAGAGTGAAAGTCGTACGTTAATGGCCTAACACATTAAATAAAGCATTTAAGTTAGAAGCTGTGTACGTGTTTTGCGTAGCTCGTGGCGCGCATATTAGCCAGACTACACTTATCCTGGGTGTGATAATGAGAGCACTTCCCCATCCAACCCGCTGTGCTGTTTGAGAGGGAACGGTGGGCTTTCGAAGACGGCAGAGCAGCCTCGGACGGAATACATACAGGCTTCCATGAAGCTCCATTTAACATAGTGCTGCATTAGGAAATTCGGAAAACTTAAGCTGAATATCATGAAAAGCGGTATTATGCTGTTACTGACTGCTAGCAGAACAGTGTACACGCACAAAAATAAAAACAAATTGATTTTGCATTACACCAGTAACATTGTTTCACGAACACTTCTTACTAAAATTCAGCTGAGATATAGAAAAAGAGGCAAAAACAAATAGTCTCTATAGCACGCCGTTAGTGATGGGATAAATTCTAGTAACTACATGTGAAAGGAAAAAAATCACGTAGCACTTTTGTACCGAGAGTGCCACGGCTACAATTTCCAACAAATTACACTAAGGAAACGAAACTCATGGGATAGTGATATGCAAACATAGAGATGGCAGTAAGTATCAGGTACAATGCGTGTAAAAGGGCAGTGCAAGGCAGAGGTGTCATTTGTACTCAGGTGATTCACGTGGAAAGGTTTCCGGCGTGGTTATGGTCGCACGACAGAAATTAACGGACTTTGTACGAGGAGCAGCAGTTGGAACCAGACGCATGGGACATCGGAGAGCGATAGGGGATTCAATACACCGAGATCCTCAGCGTCAAGTGTGCGCCGAGAATAGCAAATTTCTGGTGTTACCTCTCACCACGGACAACGCAGTGGTTGGGGGCCTTCACTTAACGAACGAGAGCAGCGGCGTTTGCGTACAGTTGTCAGTACTAACAGACAAGCAACACCTATTGAAATAACTGTAGAAAGCAATGTGGAAGATACGCAAAACGAGTACATCAGGACAATGCCTCAAAATTTGGCGTTAATGGGTTATGGCAGCAGACGTCTGACGCGAGTGCCTTTGCTAAGAACACGACATTGCTTGCAGCGCCTCTCCTGGGCTCGTGACCACATCGGTAGATTCTAGACAAATGGAAAACCATGGTCTGATCAGACGAGTCCCATTTCCAACTGGTAAGCGCTGATGGTAGTATTCGAGTGTGTCGCAGGCCCCACGACACCATGGACCCAATTTGTCAACACGGCACTGTACGATCTGTAGGTAGCCTCGTAATCGTGTGAGCATGGAATGGGCCGGATCCTCTGGTCCAAGAAGCGATCATTGATTGGAAATGGTTATGTTCGGCTATTTGGAGACTGTTTGCAGCCATTCATGGAGTTCATATTCCCAAACAACAATGTGCCATGTCACCCAGCCAGAACTGTTCGTGACTGGTTAGAAGAACATTATAATATTACAACTCGAGTGAATAATTTGGCTAAACAGATCGCCCAGCATGAGACCGTCAGACATTTATGCGACATAATCGCCAACACTTTCGGTATTATGGACGACTGTAGAGACAGCTTGCCTCAACATATCTGCAGGGAACTTCCGACGAGTTGAGTCCATTCCACGTCAAGTTTGTCAAGTTCCTGCACTAACCGGGCGAAAAGAGGTCCGACAGGATATTAGGAGGTTACCCGTGGTTTTTGTCACCTCAGTGTGTCTCACAAACAAAACAAAATGTTCATAATTTTTTAGTTACTTTCGTTTCCCTGAAGACGTAATAAAACTGGTATCTGATACAAATTACCGGCATGCTGACAGGTGCAGCAAGTTTATCAGATTGTCTGCACTCAGGCTGCCACGTAATCGTGTCTTACTTTAGTTTCATTACCGAAAAAAATCTTCCACGTACATAAGCTGATGCAAACATAGGTATCACTTTTGCATGCCAGTTGGAGACGTGGAAACTCTTCGTGAGGAAAACCTTAGTAGAACTTCTGGTTAGCATAAACGTAATAGAATTTGTGTTTTAGTCGGGAATTTCACTGCTGATGGATATCTTCCATCTGAAAATGAACAGGAACACTTTCAACTGATATGGTAAATGGTATTGTAAACGTCGGAAATAGAGATGCGACTTCGACAGTGTTCTGGAAACTGTTCCCGTATTTCTTCCAACACCGAAATAAATTGATTCAAATGGACATTACCGTAGCACCAGAGAGCTCAGGGAAACGGGTGTTGTTCTTTTTCAGAAATTGTCGCTTCTACAACGCGATTTTCGTTTTAAATGCGTCCACCTTTCCCAATACATCAGATACTAATTGGTTTACACCTTGTAAAGCCTTATTGAGGGAGTTCACACGTGCAATCAGGTCTACTAAAAATTCGAGGTCTTCGGTCGATTCCGGCTCTTGTAACGTTGGTTCCTGCTTTTCATTTTCCTTCATAAATGGAACAGTAGAAGGACTCAGTTCGAAAAATCGTTTCAGGCGTTCTCCTCTGTTTAACCAACGTACTTCATAATAGTAAAGCAAGTCTTCTTACTGTTCCTGCGAGACGTAATACCCATGTGAGTTTGGATAATTTACTATTCGGACCACCAGTTTCATGATGTGCTCCATCGTTGCAGATTTAGCACAATGTGTTGCCTGATGATCGAAACGATGAATTCCATGCACATTCTCCGTTGATCGAGGTAATTTTTTGCGCAACGATGCTACGAGCCCATATTGTCTCCATCGTATCGCTGGCACTCCATCTGCGGTAACTCAGACAACGTGTTCCGGTTCAAGCCGGCGGTGTCAATGGCCTCTTCAACAGTTTCCATCACTTTCGTTGTGTCTTTCATTGGCACTGAGTGTAACATTTCTTGTGTCACATGCTAATTCTTGTCGAGCCCACTAAAGTAAATCAGGAGTTGTGCAGAGTCCGAAATGTCGATCGACTCGTCCAAAGCAGTGGAGAATGGAACTTGCTGGCAGTGTATATTAAAACCCGCTGCTGTGAAAGCTATGGGGTGAGTTATTATTTGTCGCGAAAGACTATTTTTGGAAAACTTCTGCAGCTTCTGTGGTGTCACGAGTTCCGCTATCTCAAAAACGCAATTTTTAATGAACTCGCCATCGATAAAACGTTTATTAGAGCTGGCAGTTTTGAATTCTATTTTTCAGACTGCTTTTCATGACTGGCCGCCACAGTTTGTTGTCGGTTAAAAATAAGAAACACTTGAATGGACTGTAAACCACGCTGTATTTCTTCAAGTAAATACGTACAAATACAAACAGCACAAACATAATGACTGGCGAGGGTTACGTTGACATCGACTCGCCATGCAACACTACACCTGTTTAGGTCCGCCAACATGTTTTCTCTCTCATCGCCAATTGAATCTTTAAATTCTTTCTGCGTTGTGTTGTAAGCTGTTTCTGCTTAATTTATAGACTTTCAGAATATACCCCTACAACCATATCAAGACCGGAAAAGTTATACTTCAGTTTGATTTTGACAATCCAATACTAGTTTAAGTCGTATCCTGCTGTGAAGTTATATAAGCTTGACAAAGGTCAGATGCCGGCATAACGTGAGTTTTCTCTTCCACAATTTACCATAACGAGTAAACGTAGTGCTATGCCGTGGTGCCCGCTGATTTTGCATCAGCGTAAAAGTCTATGATAATTTTCGTTCTTCCCTTCGGAAAAGTACTGCAATTCGCACACCCGTTTAAATAGTCGTGTGAGCAGGTCGCTACATTGCCTCTTTTCGACTCAACGTGCAATTGCAAGAACCGCTGTTCTTTCCCACCTCCTTTAAACTAAAAGCAAATAGCAAGAAATACATAGCGGTGACACTTCGAAAAATACCGCGCCCTATGAAACATTGCCGTATCGTACCTAGCTCTAAGGATTGAGCAACACCGAGACAAACCGACCTTCGGTCCACACATGCGTGCAGTTTGGCACTTCGTGGCCGGACCTGATTTAAAAAATCGGGGGAGCACAGCTCATTAGTTCGTCTCACAACAGCACTCTCCCTCGACGTCCTGCGTTACTCGTTTTATGTATTCAAATTTCTATCTTCCTTTACAGTTATCTATCCATCTACGGCTCCCTCTGTTACCATGGACGTTATTCACTGACATCATAGCACTAATGCTGACATCCCTTCTCCATGTCATTATTTTACACATATTGGTTTCTTCACCAAGACTGCGGAGAACCACCTTTAATTCCATCACTGGTAAGTCATGTACTTCATATATAAAGTTCAAAAACCTTATAACCTGTATCTATTAATACCTTTTGTCACGGAGGCTCATTTCAGTTGTCTCATCGCTTGCGTCTTGCGGATGATGTGAAAGTGGATGGAGGTTTTCGTCCATTAGGACACACCTTCGCCTCTTCACTTACCCACCCACTCATCCACCCGCCAACCTCTACACACACACACACACACACACAAATATACACACACACAGTCTCTCCCTCCCCCTCTCCCTCCCTACTCCCTACCCCTCTCCCTATCCCTCTCCCTCTACCTTCTTCTCTTTCCCTCTCCCTCTGCCCCTCTCCCTCTCTGTCTCTCTCTCTCGCCCTCTCTCTTTCGCTCTCCCTCCCCCCTCTCCCTCTCCGTCTCTCTCGCTCGCCCTCTCTCTCTCTCTCTCTCTCTCTCTCTCTCTCTCTCTCTCTCTGTGTGTGTGTGTGTCTACATCGAAGCTTACCTCGACAAATCTCCTTTCCTGGTACAGGCATTTATACAGATATATGCCTTTCCCACCAGCTACAGACCATTCCTTTTCTACCTCCCCCCCCCCCTCCCACACACACACACATAAATCCAGTGTCAGTCAACTCAGCCCTTGTCGCCATAACGTCCACACCTCACTCTAACAGAGTTTCAGTAAGATCCGTGCGAAATTTGTGTAAGCCTTCTTACAGGCATTCGCATACATCAAAAATAATGAAAGATTGGTAGCTCAAGGAGTTTGTCCGCGAATTTTGTAGCGAAGTTCACCATCAACATTAACAAAATTAACGTTTTGCACATAAATAGCCTGTAACACCTATCATTGTTTTATTACTGAACAGTCACTGGAACCGGTAACACACCTTAAATATCTGAGAATATGCATACGGAGCGATTTAAAGATTACCTAACAAATAAAACTAATCGTAGGAAATCAGATGCTAGACTGACGTTCACTAAAAGAATTCTGAAGAGTTGTAGTCCACTCACGAAAAAGGTAACTCACAACATACTCGTTCGACCAGTAGCTGAGTACTCCTCTTCAGTCAGGGACAGTTACAAGGTTGAACTGGTAGAAGAAATAAACAAGGTCCAAACAAAAGCATCGCTTTTCGCCACCTTCAGTAACTCTAGTGGCTAATAGAGAGCCGTTGTGCAAGACGGTGTGGTTTACTGCTGCTTCAAGAGTGTGCGTTCCTGGAAGAGTCTACCAATATGTTGTTTCACTGTGTGGAGACCATTAACGTAAAATTAGAAGGATTTCAGATCACGTGAGAGCTTACGAACAATCGCTCGTCCGCCGAAACATTCGCGACTGGGTCAGCTAAATGGTGAAGTGACGCTGGTACACAAAAAACACGTCGCTACACACCATGAGGTTACTTGTGGAGTGTAGATGCAGATGTAAACTGAAGAGCGACTAAAATATGGTTCCCATCAGCTACTTCGTTGTGTGAACAATTAAAAGGACCAGCAATTGACAATAGTTTCACGACAGAAGTAACGTATGATACTGTTAGTAATTTGAATTGGCTATGTAGTTGAGAAGGGCTCATACACCATACATCAGTATAGATATTCGAAGTAACTGTTAATTTTAAACAACAGCATCTATCAAGGTAGAGTTACACATCACGACTTCATCATTCAAATCAATGTCTCAGTGACTTTCTGAAAACAACTTCCACGTGTCTATAAGCATATCGAAGAATACTTACAACTCCGGTCTTATATTACTTTGTTTACATGGACAGCATGTTAACTGGTTGCAAAGCAGTTCGGTTATGAATACTACAGACAGTAAACAGTGGCCAGTCACGTGGTATAGCTAAATTTTTTTGAACTCTGGTTTTAAAGGAAAGTCTGTTACTATCTTTGGGAAAGAATACGCATAGATACGCGTATAGGGCGGCTGTGGCTAGTTATGAAAAAAATGAAGAAATCTTTTTTTTCACACATCCATAGGAAGAATATTTTCGATAGTTTTAGTGCAAATACATACACTATGTGATCAAAACCGGACACCTAAAAATATACGTTTTTCATATTAGGTGCAGTGTGCTGCCACCTACTGCCAGGTACTTCATACCAGCGACCTCAGTAGTCATCCGATATCGTGAGACAGCTGAATAGGGCGCTCCGCGAAATTCACGGACTTCGAACACGGTCAGGTGATTGGGTGTCACTTGTGTCATACGTCTGTAGGCGCGAATTCCACACTCCTAAACATCCCTACGTCCACTAATTCTGATGTGATAGTGAAGTGGAAACATGAGGGGACACGTACAGCACAAAAGTGTACAAGCCCACCTAGTGTGTTAACTGACAGACACCGCTGACAGATGAAAAGGGTCGTAATGTGTAATAGGCAGACTTCTACCAAGACAGTCACACAGGAATTCCAAAAACCGTCAGGATCCACGGTAAGTCAGCCGGGAGGTGAGAAAACTTGGATTTCATGGTCGAACAGCTGCTCATAAACCACACATCACGCCGGTAAATACCAGCCTCGCTTGGTATAATGAGCGTATACATTGGACGATTGAACAGTGGAAAAACGTTTTGTGGAGTGACGAATCACGGTATACGATGTTGCGATCCGTTGGCAGGGTGTGGGTATGACGAATGCCCGGTGAACGTCATTTGCCAGCTTGTGTAGTGCCAACAGTGGAGGCGGTGGTGTTATGTTGTGGTCGTGTTTCTCATTGAGGGGGCTTGCACCCATTGTTGTTTTGCGTGGCACTATCACATCACAGGCCTACACTGATGTTTTGAGCACCTTCTTCCTTCCCACCGTTGAAGAGCAATGCGGGGATGGGGACAGCATCTTTCAACACGATCTAGCACTTCCTCATAATTCACGACCTGTGGCGGAGTGGTTACACGACAGTAACATCCCTGTAAAGGAGTGGCCTGCACAGAGTCCTGATCTGAATCCTTGCAGAACACCTTTGGGATGTTTTGGAACGCCGACTTCGTGACAGGTCTCACCGACCGACATCGATACTTCTCCTCAGTGCAGCACTCCGCGGAGAATGGGCTGCCATGCCCCTAGAAACCTTCCAGCACCTGACTGAACGTATGCCTGTGAGAGTGGAAGCTGTCATCAAGACTAAGGTTGGGCCAACACAATATTGAATTCCAGTATTACCGATGGAGAACGCCACGAACTTGTAAGTCATCTTCAGCCAGGTGTCCGAATACTTTTGATTACATAGTATAGTTCTTGCCCCAACAGCGATTGTTGTGTGACAGTAGCCGGTCGGGGTGGCCGAGCGGTTCTAGGCGCTACAATCTGAAACCGCGCGACCGCTATGGTCGCAGGTTCGAGTCGTGCATTGGGTATGGATGTGTGTGATGTCCTTAGGTTAGTTAGGTTTAAGTAGTTCTAAGTTCTGGGGGACTGATGACCTCAAAAGGTAAATCCCATAGTGCTCAGAGCCATTTGTCTGACAGTATGGAATATACGATAGTTTGTACCGACTGGGGGAGGGGGGTTTGCTAGACCTGGGGTATGGAGAATTTTTAATATTTTGGAAGACGAATGGCGACTTGCAAGTAGCCATAAAAATGTTCAAGTATGACCACGTTAAAAACCTATGTAATAGTGATATAAATCGTTTTCTTGAAAGAAAAACACCTGAATACACTGTATCTTTTCCTTTTTCTGAGAGCTTCCGGGGGCTGAGACCCCCCTTATCGACAAATATGGGCACCCTTGATTTGTGCCGAAACTGGTTGAAATCACACCAGTGGTTTAGGAGGAGTTGCGGAACATACACGAACAAACATACACACACACACACACACACACGTGCATCCATACATAATTTTTTATAATATGCATGGATTCCTCCATCTTCGCTTTTTTTGCCAAAAACTGTGACTCCGTGAAAATAACAGCATTAAGTATCAGTCCTCAAAAGTGTAGAATCTAGATTTGCAGGATTTATTCTAAAACATGAACGTCAGAGGGAAACGATTGGTAGCCAATAAAATAAGGACACGCTGACTATGAGCAAAGACTGGACATACTCTATTTTATTTAATTAGTGAGCTATTTTCCCTTATATTCCACAGTATTATCTCTATGGCAAATATGGAAATCTCCTAATAAACGGTGTTCTAACATATGGCTGATCGTCCGTACCTCGTTTCATCAAATGGTTCAAATGGCTTTCATCACTATGGGACTTAACTGCTCAGGTCATCAGTCCCCTAGACCTTAGAAGTACTTAAAACTAACTAAACTAAGGACATCACACACATCCATGCCCGAGGCAGGATTCGAACCTGCAACCGTAGCGGTCGCGTGGTTCCAGACTGTAGCGCCTAGAACCGCTCGGCCATCCCGGCCGGTCTCGTTTCATCGCCAGTCGAAGTAGCACTATAGTAAATTTTTTAGTTCAGTCCCTCCGATATATGCCCCAAGACGAAGGAACAGTAAATATTACTTAACGCGAACCAAATATTTACTCTGGCTTCTTCGAAAGTTTGCCTGTTTCCATAGGTCAGCCGCTCTCTCCTTCTGTCGCTACGTTTATCTCATTGGCGCTCGTTGGATGTGACAATTTGTTCAAACTTTCATGATCTGCATATATTTATTGCTGGTACTGACTGTTACAATTACATGTAAATCAGTAGCCACCAAGCCAACTTAAGGTGAGTGATGAACAGTACTTTGCGTACTACAGTAACTTTTCCTGTTTTTCCCGTTCCAGTCGCGAATGATTTGCGGAAAGAACTCTTGCTGATAACACTCCGTGTGGGGTCGTATTTCTCTGGTTTACGTTAATACGGTAGTCTTGCAAGATGTACGTAAAAGGAGACATAGTTGTTGATTCCTCTATGATCGTGCGCTCTAGGAACGTTAAGAGTAAAAGGGATAGTCGAAATATTGGCCGCAACTTATATTTTGTGGCCTATAGCAAACACCATTAAAAAATTTCCCATTCACGTCTTCATGCAGTTTACGGGAAACGTGTTCCTTTAATGACATGGAATTGAAACAAAGTCAAAATAAGACTATTTGATTGAATTTTATTTTTTGGATGAGGAATATCGCATTCTGTTGAAATAACGGTATAAACATGCGCTGGTCTCAATTTATAAAAAATTATTACATTTACAATGCATGAAACAGATGAATGATTCGTATTCTAATTTCAGCTGTCAGCTGCTACTCAGTGGTCGGGATGAAAGCAAGTCTAGTGATCGTTTATTCTGGGTGAGTCTCAGTCAAGTAATTCAGAAGTTGCTGAATAACTCAATCAATCAACACTAAAGTGAACCATTAAAAAGTTATTTCTTTGTTTGACCGGGTTTTACGGTCTCGGACACTTATTTTATGTTCATGCTCACCTTTTTTGTGCAAAACACTTTTTTCTTTCAAATCTTCATTAACAATCTGCATGACGCCTCTTGAATACGATATACGATGTAAATAATTTTTGGCCGGTAAGTTGATGAGACTATGCAGCACGAAAGGCAACAAAATATCTCTGGGGCGATTTCGAAAGTAAATGTTTCGCTCGACTAAGAACGTCAACGTCTACAAACAAAATTAAACATATGTATTTTAACAGAATTAAGTTCTCTACGGCGTGAATCTCGAAAATCAAATTTCCTGAAGCATTTTTCAAATTGGCGGCCTCTTGAAAAGTAGGTTCTAAAAATCGACTTATTCTGTTACTTTTAATGTAAATAAATAACAAACATTCTGCAAAATGTTTTTTTTTTTACTTTCACGCCAAAATTGTGAGTGTCTATTTTATTAAACTCAAAACGGCACGCAGTTTTACAGAGTAGTTTTTTTAATCAGTTTAACGAACGTTTTCTCGAAAAAAAAATTAGGGTTTTGAGTTAGAATTTTGTGTGTATAACTTTAAGATTTTTCAACTTACCCATTAATCTGATAGTCCTCGCCCACACAATAAACCTTCGTCTCCTTCGAAGACCTCATTTTCTAAAGTCATAGCTTGATGCAGCTCTGGAACAAAAGCAGGTCCCAACGCTTGGGGCGTTACTCGACTGTTTCGTGGTGAATGACCACACCGCGGTGCCGATAATGACTCCCATGACTTTCGTATTGTGCAGGACAACCTAAACCGCATCGTTAAAAATGACGCACGTCCGATTCTTTGTAATTTGGATGATTTTTACACTTGAAAACATGTGTTAATGAGCATAAGTCCAGACTAATGAATTCAGTGCTTCATTACCGTTCTGCGTTTAGTCTGAGAGGCAGCTCTCCAACAAATTGTCGTCGGTCCATAGCGTCAGAAATGTCACCCGTCAATGATGGTTTATAACCAAAAATATCCAGTGTCTCATTCATTTCAGCTTGTATCCCTTTGCACCAACTTTCAGAACAGTAACTCTGCTGCGGTCATTCGTTGGAATTCTGTAACAAAGTGTCGGCATAACCGCTTTTTTCATCTCACTTCTGTCGAAAGCATATGCCTAAGACTTCTGGTGGGCAATTACATCACCTATTTTGATATTTTTTTCGATATAGACTGTTACAATACCTTTACAGAGAAACAGACACTGGTCAGAGTCGCAAACGGCTCAAAGCCGAAAGCAGCTAGAATGTGAGTATGGACGCATTCATAGAAACGGGTTTTTCAGATATAAAGAATAATTCTCCAACAAAATCCTTTTGATCACGTATACCTAAGATCATAAGGAGTCAAAATGCGAGAAAAACATTTTTTTGAACCTCAAGACCGGAAAACCCACTTAAGAAATGACTGATCATTTATTTACTGGTTAACTTACGCAAGCAGTATCAATCGAAAGGGAATGCTGGCACTTCATAGTCCTCATACGATACAGTAATCACTTCATAAGGTGTAAATACGCACACGCACATTCATACCAACATTCCACTCAGGAAGAAGAATCCATACGGATAATTCCATACACCAAACGTAAACGCACTGGGCCACATATCAACTAGCTTTATCGCTCAACCGCGTAGTCAGTAAGATGAAGAGAATTCCCACACTTCAGAAGTATGAAAAATACGGGAACATTTTAAATCAAAGCAACTAGGCAAATGGTATAAAATTTAGTTTGAACAACGTGAATGAATCACTATGTTGGGCTAAAACTCATCACCTACCGAGAACGCACATGGACTACCTCACATAACAAACGTAATGTAAAACACAGAACTTGCGAAAAATATTTCAATAAAATACAACTATACTCACATGGAAGATTTTGAAAAACATGACACAAGAGATGATGAATTAGCAAAGCTGCAGGCTCGGTACATGACATCAAAAAGTCTCACAACCTCACACGCCACAAGAAATTCAGTAATATCGCAATCCAGGAAAAGAATTCTAGCAAGAACATACAGGCAAAACACAACACTCTCATACTTAAGAGATACAACTGAAGTGGGACATAGGATGGTTAAAGCACTCTTTCATGCCTAAGCTGTGGTAGGACAAAGAAATGAAAAATTAATAAACATGGTAGCGCTCCATAAGTGTTATAACTTCTACGGTATGATTTGGAGTTGTTACACCTGAAAGCAACGCATTAAAATCTCAAACTACGCTAATTCTTACACCTTACAGCTTCCTAACATTATTGCACATCACCTGAAAGGACATCCTCGAATATCGAAGGCCACGGGTGCAGTGCCATCCACACGGTAAAGGACCGAGGTCCACGTGTAGCAGTGGAAACAGTCAGAGAAAGTACTCCACGGCTACACGTACCAAACCATACCTCTGCTCGCCGGTGTCCCCTAATGTCTGTTTGACTCAGCAGAAGTCTACTTAAACTATACACAAATGTTGCAAAAGCTGTCACTACCTTTCAAAGAACCAGTGCCTGCGAGCCGGTGTATACGGAAGCATCACACTCGGACACTCACACACTCTGTCTAGCATACGAGATAAGGACATCGCTCCGGCCGGAAAAAGATCCTGCAAGAACGGGACCAACGATGAGTGAAGAAAATCGTTCAATGTGACAGAAGTTCAACTCTTCCGCAAGCTGCTGCAGATTTCAAACCTGGGTCATGAACAAGTGACTGAGCCATGCTCATGTTATACCAGTCAGACTGCAGCACTTACAGTTTTCAACAGTACATATTTAAGCCATAGCCTGCATTTAGAAAATCTCCTCTAACAGTGTGCTGTCGTGATTTGAAGCAACTTCTTTATGCTACGTCAGTAAGACAAAACAAGAAGATATATTTCTCCCTTTATTCGAATGTAATTTCCTCTGCTGTGTTGAGATTCGGGTTTAAGCCCAGGACCAGACAGACTTCCTTCTGTTCTGTTCTTAGCTCTTAGTGTTCTCTAGTAAATGAGACAAAATCTGATGAGGTACACTCCTCTTGAAAGTACTGATGTGACTAATGAGCGGAAAATGAAAACTAAATTTATAAAGCTAGCCAATTTCAGAGCTACTTTGGTGCTATTAAAAAAAAAAAAACAGTAAAGTCAGGTCTAGAGATTGAGGCCAAACAGTGCAAAGGAGTTCTGTGTAATACTGACTAGAGCCAAATACAACAACTCTCATTACGCCAAGAGAATACAAAGACAGACACACACACTGTAATTTGCAAAGAAAGTGGAACCTACCTTTCAGTGGGTGTTACCCATCGTCTTTGCATTCCTGAGAATCACTCCTCTTGATAGGTAAATGTGAAGCTGAAGAAATGTGAACGTACAGTAAAGCACCGTTTGAAAATAACTCAGGACCAAAGCGTTATAAGATGCTTCTGCAGAAGGAATGCGCAGTGTTACTGAGGTGAAAGAAAGCTACCGCCTCGCGCTATGTAACCAGACGTACAAATCTGAGGTTTCAGTGGCCTGCATTAAGGCGTCTAACACACGTCGGAGTGAGTCTTTATGGAGAAGTTATTGCCAAAAATTTTATTTACGGAATATCTTTCTTTAGAAACGGGTGGAAAGTAGTCTGTCAGAAAGGTACAGGAACGGTACACTAATGTAGATAACTCACTCCTTATAGTGTCTTGTCTTGGAAAATAGGATTTCATATGATCTAAGGGTTCTGAACCGTACGAGCTTAAAAATAGTTACAATTATTAACTCTGCTTGTACACGCGTGGCTAATGTGGTAGCGCTCTGGCTGGTGTGCGCCACGGCATTTGACATGAAACAGTCTAATCCTCACATGTGTCACTGTACCGTTCCTTATACACCACTGTTTGGAATAAGTTGAAACGTAAGAGGCCTGTTTGTGATGTCGACTTTGAAGACGTTTTGGCCACAAATGAGAAGGTGGTTGAGGATTCGGTAAATTTTCTCATCGTCTGTAGTACGATACAACAATATTCTTTGTAAGTCTGCTCCGGACACCACAGATGTTCGTCAGAAAGGTTACTTCTTTTGCAGGGAGCAGCAGGTAGTGTGTGTTGGTAAGTCTGACAATGCACTTGGTTTGAAAAGGGTGGAAGCTAGCCGGTCGCGCAGTGGAGGAAGCATTATTTAGAAAGAATTCTGTGATACTAGGTATGTTTTCTATGAAAAATTTCGAGTAAGAAGGACTATATTAATTACGGAATTATGTGTAAAGTAATCAATTTTTTTATATTTCTAATTGTGTAGCTTCTTGTTATTAGAACATTGCATATGGTTGAAGTTTGGTGTAAAAGTTTTATAATACAACATATGGTTTTGTCGTAAGTTTGGAACGGGTGTCAAAGAAAGTTATTAAGAAATAATTTACCAACTTGTCTAGTTGTGAGAATTTTATGAAAGGCTGTATTGCTGTTAAGGCTAAATGAATCATAGTTATACTTGGAGTCTTTGTTCTCATTTATCCGTCGTTAAGCTTAGGCTGAAGTTCAAGACATTGGTCAGGAAGAATCAATACGCAAAGAAGTGGGATACGAAAGTTCTAAGGAATGACGAGATACGTTTAAAGTTCTCTAACTCTATAGATACAGCAATAAGGAATAGCGCAGTAGGCAGCACAGTTGAAGAGGAATGGACATCTCTAAAAAGGGCCATCACAGAAGTTGGGAAGGAAAACATAGGTACAAAGAAGGTAGCTGCGAAGAAATCATGGGTAACAGAAGAAATACTTCAGTTGATTGATGAAAGGAGGAAGTACAAACATGTTCCGGGAAAATCAGGAATACTGAAATACAAGTCGCTGAGAAATGAAATAAATAGGAAGTGCAGGGAAGCTAAGACGAAATGGCTGCAGGAAAATGTGAAGACATCGGAAAATATATGATACACCCGGCATCATGGTGTGGGGAGCGATCTCCTACACTGGCCGTACACCTCTGGTGATCGTCGAGGGGACACTGAATAGTGCACGGTACATTCAAACCGTCATCGAACCCATCGTTCTACCATTCCTAGACCGGCAAGGGAAATTGCTGTTCCAACAGGACAATGCACGTCCGCATGCATCCCGTGCCACCCAACGTGCTCTAGAAGGTGTAAGTCAACTACCCTGGCCAGCAAGATCTCCGGATCTGTCCCCCATGGAGCATGTTTGGGACTGGATGAAGCGTCGTCTCACGCGGTCTGCACGTCCAGCACGAACGCTGGTCCAACTGAGGCGCCAGGTGGAAATGGCATAGCAAGCCGTTCCACAGGACTACATCCAGCATCTCTACGATCGTCTCCATGGGAGAATAGCACACTGCATTGCTGCGAAAGGTGGATATACACTGTACTAGTGCCGACATTGTGCATGCTCTGTTGCCTGTGTCTATGTGCCTGTGGTTCTGTCAGTGTGATCATGTGATTTATCTGACCCCAGGAATGAGTCAATAAAGTTTCCCCTCCCTGGGACAATGAATTCACGGTGTTCTTATTTCAATTTCCAGGAGTGTACTTTCAGAAACGACTTGCTGACATTTAAATCTATATTCGATGTAAAAAAATTTCTCTTCTTCAGAAACGGTTTCCTTGCCATTGCCAGTCTACATTTAATATCACCTCTACTTCGACCATCATCTGTTATTTTATCCCCAAATAGAAAAACTTCTTTCCTACTTTAAGCGTCTCATTTCCTAATCTAATTCCCTCAGCATCCCCCGACTTAATTCGACTACATTCCATTATCCTCGTTTTGCTTTTGTTGATGTTCATTTTATATCCTCTTTTCAAGACACTTTCCATTGCTTTCGACTGCTCTTCCAAGTCCTTTGCTGACTCTGACAGAATTACAATGTCATCGGTGAACCTCAAAGTTTTTATTTCTTCTCCATGGATTTTTATACCTACTCCGAATTTTTCTTTTGTTTCCTTTACTGCTTGCTCAATATAGCCTTTCGCGCCCCGTATTTTACCCCTGCCACCTTTAGAACTTGAAAGAGAGTATTCCAGTCAACATTGTCAAAAGCTTTCTCTATGTCTACAAATGCTAGAAACATAGGTTTCCCTTTTCTTAATCTAGCTTCTAAGATAAGTCGTAGGGTCAGTATTGCCTCACGTGTTCCAACATTTCCACTGATCTTCCCCGAGGTCGGTTTCTATCTGTTTTTCCATTCGTCTGTAAAGAATTCGCGATAGTATTTTGCAGCTGTGACTTATTAAACTGACAGTTCGGTTATTTTCACATCTGTCAACACCTGCTTTCTTTGGGATTGGATTTATTACATTCTTCTTGAAGTCTGAGGGTATTTCGCCTGTCTCATACATCTTGCTTACCAGATGGTAAAGTTTTGTCAGAACTGGCACTCCCAAGGCTGTCAGTAGTCTTAATGGAATGTTGTCTACTCCGGGGGCCTTGTTTCGACACAGGTCTTTCAGTATTCTATCAAACTCTTCACGCAGTATCATATCTCCCATTTCATCATTATCTACATTCTCTTCCCTTTCTAAAACATTGCCCTCAAGTACATCGCCCTTATATAGTCCCTCTATATACTCCTTCCACCTTTCTGCTTTCCCTTCTTTGCTTAGAACTGGGTGTCTACCTGAGCTCTTGATATTCATACAAGTGGCTCTCTTTTCTCCAAAGGTCTCTTTAATTTTCCTGTAGGCAGTATCTGTCTTAACCCTCGTGAGATAAGCCTCTACATCCTTTCATTTGTCCTCTAGCCATGCCTGCTTAGTCATATTGCACTTCCTGTCGAACTAATTTTTCAGACGTTTGTATTCCTTTTTACCTGCTTCATTTACTGCATTTTTATATTTGCTCCTTTCATCAACTAAATTCAATATTTCTTCTGTTACCCAAGGATTTCTACTAGCCCTCGTCTTTTTACCTACTTGATCCTCTGCTGCCTTCACTACTTCATCCCTCAGAGCTACCCATTCTTCTTCTACTGTATTTCTTTCCCCCATTCCGATCAATTGTTCCCTTATGCTCTCCCTGAAACTCTGGTTTAGTCAGTTTATCCAGGCCCCATCTCCTTAAACTCCCACCTTTTTTCAGTTTCTTCAGTTTTAATCTACAGTTCATTACCTATAGATTGTGGTCAGAGTCCACATCTGCCCCTGGAAATCTCGTACAATTTAAAACCTGCTTATTAAATCTCTGTCTTACCATTATATAATCTATCTGAAACCTGTCAGTATCTGCAGACTTCTGCCATGTACACCACCTTCTTTTATGATTCTTAAACCAAGTGTTAGCTACGATTAAGTTGTGCTCTGTGCAGAATTCAACCAGGTGGCTTCCTCTTTCATTTATTACCCCCAATCCATATTCACCTACTATGTTTCCTTCTTTCCCTTTTCCTACTAGCGAATTCCAATCACCCGTTACTATTAAATTTTTGTCTCCCTTCACTATCTGAATAATTTCTTTTATTTCATCATACATTTCTTCAATTTTTTCGTCATCTGCAGAGCTAGTAGGCATATAGACTTGTACTACTGTCGTAGGCGTGGGCTTTGTGTATATCTTGGCCACAATAATGCTTTCACTATGTTGTTTGTAATAGCTTACCCGAACCCCTATTGTTTTATTCATTATTAAACCTACTCCTGCATTACCCCTATTTGCTTTTGTATTTATAACCCTGTATACACCTGACCAAAAGTCTTGTTCCTCCTGCCAGCAAACTTCGCTAATTCCCGCTATATCTAACTTTAACCTATCCATTTCCCTTTTTAAACTTTCTAGCCTACCTGTCCGATTAAGGGATCTGACATTCCACGCTCCGATCGGTAGAACGCCAGTTTTCTTTCTCCTGATAACGACGTCCTCTTGAATAGTCCCCACCCGGAGATCCGAATGGGGGACTATTTTACTTCCGGAATATTTTACCCAAGAGGACGCCATCATCATTTTTCCATACAGTAAAGCTGTATATTAGATAAAGACTTTGAATAAGGCACATGTCCATGGAAGTTCATATTCTTTCAAGACAATTCTTTATGGTATTATCTTGGATGTAACTAGTCATCTAATTCCTTTGTAAATTTGTTTCACGTATTTTCGACACTCAAGGGAGATGATCTTGGTTAATATGCACACACATCGCTTAATGGACAGAATTTGCTGGATGGCTTCATGCAATTTGCTGTGACACTAAGTTGACTGTCATGCCATGTCCCAGCTCATAGGAGGCATGTTCGTTATGTCAATCCTGCAGTGATTGTAGCTTTTCGAATTCTTGGATGTGAGTGGAGGTTGTGACAAGACACTTCATCCTCCCTGAGTCTGCCTGGATAACATACTTATTTTTGCCCTTTGAGTTGTCAGCATAGAAACTGTAGGCAAAGCATGCTTCGTCAGTCTGCCTTAGAAATGCTACCATGCTACCATGCTGATGCAACTGCGATAAGTGTGTGTGCAACAAAACAGTAATACATGTGAAATTTTTTCGTGATATTTTTTTCTCCCATTGCATGACGTTTTCCTCATAGGTATTCTCAATAATTTTGAACAGCCAATTGCACACATTTTTGTACCATATTATAAATGTGTCTATCTTTCATGCATTATTTGATTTTATTTCTTAAATATTTGAACAGACATTTATAACCGCTTTGCAAAGTTTTGTACCGTTTTGTATGATACGTGT
This sequence comes from Schistocerca gregaria, assembly GCF_023897955.1. Taxonomy (NCBI): domain Eukaryota; kingdom Metazoa; phylum Arthropoda; class Insecta; order Orthoptera; family Acrididae; genus Schistocerca; species Schistocerca gregaria. The sequence continues at coordinate 56,346,044 of NC_064925.1, read as the reverse complement.
GCATCTTTCTTACTTCATTTGATTTGACAGGACGTCTTACTTGTCTTTACAGGCTTCTTTTAATCATTTGTATAGCTAATTGTAATGATTTTGTAATGCTTTGTACCTTATTGTAAAACTGTATGTATTTATGCCACGAGACGAGTTTTAACAAACACAAACACAGAGATGTGATCACAACAAAAGTTATTTCACCGACTAGGTATATGACACTACGCAAATGTTGAGCAGGACAGACCTGTAGATGCGCTGTGACTGGAATTTCAGTACGGGGTAGCTCCACCACGCGCTGCAGCCATAACCACTAGACGCGTGGCACGGAACCAAAAAGCGCCTGAATACGCTGTTCTGGAATATTCCGCCAGACGGCCAACTGTGGCTTCAGGAGGACCGGAATGAGGAAGTTAACGGCCGGCCATATCCCAGGCATGTACTGTGGGCGGCATGTCATGCGAACGGACAGACCGGGGAAGTAGTGGTAGCTGACGATCTTCGAAAAAGGCATGCATATTCCTCGCCGCAAGCGGCCGAACTTTGTCCTGCTAAAATATGGCATTTGTAATGGCGTGCAGGATGGGCAGTGCCTGCTGCTGTAAGACCTCCGTGGTGTAGCGGCAGCTGCTCAGACGGCCCTCAAGACACGGGAGGCGAACTCGCATGTTGTAGGCAATGGCACCTCAAACCAACACACTCGGCGTTTGTCCGCTATACCGCTCAAAAACACGGTCTGCCCGTCTCCTTTCACCATGGTGGCGTCGAACGTTCCCATTGCAGTCTGCGGCATTGGTGGGTTCTGGCCAATGGAATCTGACGCAATGGCATGCGTGCCACCAGTCCAGCTCGCAGAAGACAGCGTCGATCTATCGACGTACACGTGTTCGCATCCATTGCGGCGCTTCAACGTCGCGCCAGCGCTACGGACGAAGGAGTCCTGTCCATTACGGCCAAGTGGACCAGACAGGGGTCAGCTCGCGCTGTGGTCACCCTGTGTCGTGCAGAACTCTGCCGGCGCCACGTACGGCCGGCCCTCTTCTCTCCACTGGTTCCACGTCCGCCTCACTGTTCAGGCAGCGTGTCCTGTACGAGCCGCGGTGTCACGGGAGGCACATCCGCCTCCCGAACGCAGTCTGACCCGACTGAGCCGTGTCACGGCGCAGTATTTTGATTTACCCGCGAGATTATTTCACTTGTTTTCGCCGCAGCGATAGGGGGCATGATCGCTGAGCGCTGTTGGCGCTGTTGCGCGAAGCAACAGTTTTGGGAGGACGGCTCGGTCTGTGTATGGCGACAGAAGGGAAGCGGCGGGGAGTCAACTGGTGCCTGCCGAGTAAGGACTGCGAGGAGTGTGGCTGTTTGCGAGCATGTCGGGAGTACGGAATGCTCGCTGGCTTATCGTGGTTATCCATGAGCAGCTGTGGTTTGTTGGGCCTAGCACTCGAGCTTCACAGGAAACTGCATTGGTGTCGTTCTCGTCACCTGGCTAAGGCCGAAATTTTCGTATACGTTTATTATATTTCATGATCATTACTTATTATGGGGTTGGTACTTCTAGCAAACATTTTTAGATTTGGAATAAATCAGAGAATATCATCACGTGCTAGGTGTGTACTGTGAATAATTCTTAATTTTTTTCATAGTGTATGGCACGGTATCCACTATCATCGATAAATTTATTTATGTTCTGTCCAAATTATTATTACATTAGATCCTGTTAAATTTGGTGCGTTTAAATTGCAAATTTCCTAATTCTACTTATATGGCTTGGGATATAGATGTTGACCTGTGTTGTGTATGCACTTAAAAGGACTGTGGTGAGTGAGAAGCACACTTGAGTGTGTAATGTTTTTCAGTCCCATTGTTACGAAGTGACCATTATTTATATTGCGTGATTTGTCGGATTTTGCAGTGAGTGGAACTTTAATTTGTGTGATTCTGTTTTGTAGAATGTTTTTCGTGGTAGTGTTTGAGAATCAGTTGTTACAAGAAGTTGCTAGCTCTGAATTGCCACCTCGTTAATCAATCATTTATTGACAGGTTTGTTTGTCTGTAGCAAGTAAGAGGCAGCAACTGTAGCTTGTTAGTACAAAAACTGTTATGCAGTAATTTGAATGGGAAAAAAGGAGTCACTCTTTATTATAAAGTTGTTTTATAGTATGTTGGAAGATCATTCTTTTGAGCTGTGTTTATTCTATATCAATCAAATTTAGGTATCACACAGCCGGCAGAAATGACTGTTGAGCTCGTAATAGACTCTATGTGTGAAATAATTCGTGTAGTTTTGTAAGTGATGTGTTAAATTATTTATTTGTAAGTTGGTTTAAAGATCTGCATTTTTGGTGCTTTCACCTTATGTTGAACCAAAACAGTATTCTTGAGCTCTTGATGATTGCACATGATATATAATATACCTTTTACTAACATTACCTTTATGTAATGTTTCACAGTGGGGCTGCATGTTCTTCCGGAGAATGTTTAAAAAAAGATTTTCTGTTGCTAAAATTTCCTTTAAACTGTTAATTGTATTAACTTGAATGTACAACCAATTATTGTTAAATAATAAATTTGTGTCAACAAGGCTTGGACCAAATAAATGTGCCTACACCTTCCCCATCCAGGCTCTGCTACCGTCTGTGCATTACCTCTTGACCTCTTGACTAGCTAGAGGGCTGCCGGCCTCACGGTCGCAGGACCTCCAGCTCAGGCGTCGCGCTAGACACCACGGTTTCTCCAGTCATAAGCACCGATCTCAGCCTGCGCCTGAGACAAGGCAACGGCCCACTTACAGTGCTCCCAGAGCCTTTAACCACAATGAACAGTAGCTGATCCAAAAATTTTGCTAACATATTCGGAAATCAGCGATCTTGTAATATATATGAAATCAGCACAAAACAGTCTATATTGCAATGGTACTTCATTAAAATGACCGGTTTCGGCCTATACTTAAGCCATGTTCAGACAGCACCATCACCTGAAGTTGACGATGCGTTCAATAGCCACTTTCAGCGACTGAAGTCAACTGGCTGTTCCACGCCTCGTCAGAACCAGCTGATGGTGCTGTCTGAAGATGGCCTACGTATAGGCCGAAATCGGACATTTTAACGTATTATCGTCGCAGACTTTGAGAGTACTGCAGTTAGTTGAAATGGAATTAAATTAAAAAAAGCTATTTCAGTTTCTTTAAGCTCTCAATAACTTAGATTTAAAAAATTTAAAATATCTATCCCGACAGACTGATTGAAATTACTGTCTCTGAAGTTTATCCATGCATTAACAACAGCTTTATCGATAAAACAATAAAACGAATCAGAAATAAAATTTTAATTTAATTAATTTGTACTCTTGGATGGAAACCACTCACATACACGTAAACCAAATACAACAGACACACACACACACACACACACACTGGACATCAACACCGCAGCTTATTTCGCAGCATTACGCTTTAACTCGTTACTGCCCAAACACCACAACCCAAACAAATCGCGCAGCGGCATTTGATGGCTGAGCGCAGCTTAAGATAAAATTTTGCTATAGAATTCTTGCATAACAGCCTTACTTATCATTTAAGTTATCTTACACAAAAACAAGTAAACACAATAAATTAAATTACCGTGGTGCTCCACTTCTAACATTAATAAGATGGCCCTTTCAGGCGCCAGTGATTCTAGGTCTTTTTTAGTACCTTTTTTTCCTTAGAATTTGATAACACGCTGACCAGCAGTGAAAAACACACATCCATGCCCAAGGCAGGATTCGAACCTGGGACCGTAGCGGTCGCTCGGTTCCAGACTGTAGCGCCTAGAACAGCACGGCAGCACTCTGACATGCCGGTCCTTAACACTTCGGTTTTGCTTAAAATCATGCCGGACTCCAGTATCACTCTCTTCAAGTTTTAATCCCTATAACGTTTACGGTATATAAGGCCTTAACCAATGTTATGATTACAGGGAAAATTTTCACTGCATCGCCCACGTGGATCCAGACGCAAACGCATCAATAATTTACCAAAATTGGATAGCCCTTTGCACAGACAACAAACATTGGGCAGATATGTGTAACCACATTCCATGTAATGGTGCAATGCAAAACTACCGGCGCCTATTTGCAGTGAGAAAAATAGGAAAAATGAACAAACCACAACCTTCCGTAACTTCAGCCAATCAGACGACGGATCAACCACAAAAGCCACATTTCGTGATACCACTTCGGATCAGACTCAACAACCTCGATCCGCGTCGACCAGTGCTACACAAAACCCGTAGTCCCCAGCAACAGTTGACGCAGTTCTCAACGTTGGCTGTCGGTCAGACCACGTTGGACTTCCGATGCTGATTCTACGTCAAAAGTGAACATTTTGAAACAGTGAAACTAAAGGCTTCGGGACCGAACTGCAATAAAACGCCTCTGTAAGCATTCAATTAATATCATCTTACAGGGCGTGTCTGGACAAATCCGACCGACTGGTACAACGACGTTAAGAACTCTTGTCGACAAACAGCGTAAATGACTTATCAACTACAACACAAAAAACCAACCTTATTTTAACACGTGTCTGCTTTTGCGTTATCAGTGCCACAGGTAATAATAAAAGAATTTGTTTAGAAGGACAGCTGAAAGAACTAGGTGGAATCCGATTCCGAAACGAACATTTCACACTCCACGTTACGACGCCGTAATACCGCACAGCATTTCGGCCTCTCATAACCGGGAGGTGGATACGATAAACAAGTCCTATAGCCAACTGCAGCTGTTTGCCTGCTCCAAGCACTACTCACTTCTCACAGAGGGCGCTCCGCAGATTACAGCGACCACCGTAAACCCACCGACCAGCACTGTATCGGCTGAAACGAAGCGTCCTTGGTATGGCACAGACAATTTCTATCAGTTGCAACACGAATATCCAGGCATTGTCAACCACACTGGTGGAGAAACGGAACTCCCTGTCGTAAGAACTCATTTACAACCTTGTGGCCAGCATGCACTATCGTCCGTGACCATCACTAACCCAACTGACAACAATGGCCTTCTCTTCTGTATTGTCCGGGGGTCGTCGTAAAATGCGGTGGCTTCACAGAAAATATTTCTTCTGAATAAACGTAACACTTCTGTTTGTCTCATTGTGTATTTCTTTCAGTTACCTTTTGTAGAGTAGCTCTTCTTTCTAACTATGGTCAAGTTTTATCGAGCTACATTTCTTGGCAGTGAGGCATAATGCGAAAGTTAGTTTCTAACGTAATTTTGCACAACTGTGTATAACATATTACAAATCTGGATTCGGATTTCGCCAAGGAAAAGTAATTCTGACGTCGAGCTTAGTTGACACCATACGAATTACGTCACAAGCCACCATAATAAAAAGTAGCCGACTCAGATGAGTTCTGGGCAGTTGTGGCAGATTTTCACTGATTAACGATAGCTTCAGATTTTACTCTGCGTATCTTCAATTCTGATAAGTATTGTGGCGGCAACATTGGCGGTAGTCATATTAAGTGGAGCTATGTCTCTTTCTTCTGCGGTAAGTGTTAATAAATGAACTTTCCACAAACATTATCTTTTCTGTTTACAACACTTAATATTAAGTGTGAGATAATATTATCTCACCCGTCAAGTGAATCTCTGGACCTGCAACCCTGTACAAACATGGCGATTGTGGATTTGTGAATATACTGACGTGACTGTAATTTATGTCAACAGCTAAAGACAGGTAGATCAGAAGAGTTGACCAATCGATAAAAGAAATGTTCGAGAAATTCTGTATATCAGAGATAAGCAAGCGACGTTTGTAATGTCGAACACGAAAGCGATTCACCAATCTAAAGATATCAATGTTTTGGATCTAACTGTAATTGTGGAATACACAAATTAATAGTTACACTTAAATTAAAAGTTACACCCAAAGACGTAAATTAACTCTTCAGTATTTTAAAAAGTTCTAAAACCTCTCTCCTCCATTTGTAAAAAGGACTTCATGTTAAAGAGCGAATGAAACGCGTAGCGAAGCATCCAGCGGCTGAAATTCAGATTCGAATGATATCCTTGAAACGCCACTTGAACACTGAATAAGTAATTATCGGAGCAATATACAAAACACTCCCAAAACGACAACAACAATAGATATTATCTCCCAAAAAATATTAACATACAGATTTCAGTTGTATAAAGGAGAAGGCAATTGTCTCTAAATGAATTTATTAATTATTAATTTTCAGGGGAGACAAATGTTTCACACGAAAACCGCCGCCCGGTGTGACCGAGAGGTTCTACGCACTTCAGTCCGGAACCGCGCGACCTCTACGGTCGCAGGTTAGAATCCTGTCTCGGGCCTGGGTGTTTGTGATGTCCTTAGTTAGTTAGGTTTAAGTAGTTTTAAGTTCTAGGGGACTGATGACCTCACATGTGGCGCCTTCTCGAGGATGGAATGTGCACAGGTGTGGCTATGTTTGTCGGCTGTATGTTGCCTAACAACATGCGCACTTGTGTGTACTGTCTCCGGTGCGGAGGCCCCTGAAACACTGGAGCAGACTACCCGCTAATCGGGACTGTTGTGCTGGAAACAGAAGTGGAAGGTGTACCGCTGGATATACAGTATATGGCACCTTTCACGTGGGATCTCCCAGCTGACAATTCCATGCAACTCTTTCATTACCCGGAGACCGCAAATATCAAAAATGGTTCAAATGGCTCTGAGCACTATGGGACTTAACATCTATGGTCATCAGTCCCCTACAACTTAGAACTACTTAAACCTAACTAACCTAAGGACATCACACAACACCCAGCCATCACGAGGCAGAGAAAATCCCTGACCCCGCCGGGAATCGAACCCGGGAACCCGGGCGTGGGAAGCGAGAACGCTACCGCACGACCACGAGCTGCGGGCTCCGCAAACATCAACAAAGGGCGAGGAGAGTAGTGATCACTGAATACTGCTGAAAATAACTATTTTATTTAAGAATACCTGTAGTTACAATTCCACTGCAGATTGAAAAGAGGCATCATGTAAATGATCTAGTAGGCGAGTGTCAGATAGTGAACTGATCGCATAAGTTGCATCATGCCACTTAGTAGACCAAGTTGTACTAACCCATGTCCGGAAACGGCATCCAGCGACGCTACAGAGCGTCAGAGTTACAGGCAGAGGCGTCTGTAAATGAATGTGTATACATGGTGATTCCATGAATATGTTACAAGGATGACGGAGAAGGATAAATGTGTCAATTTGATGTAAGGGTGTCATTAGTGGAAACGAACGAGTCGAAAGTTATAAGGGAAATCCGTTCTGATACCTTTGGAAACGGAACACAAGTACCGATACTGTTGTTGCTAAGATTGTAAGGTTGACATCTTTCAGAGGTGGTAGTATGGACCAAAAAAAAAGAAAAAAGTCTAGTAAAAATGGGCAAGAAAATGCATACCTTAAGAGCTGTGAGCATTTGCTGAAGAGAGAAGATGTGTTTCCCAGTAGCGAAGATAAACATGTGATCATAGCTCCTCACGCATGCATTTTAGAGCCCATGTCTATTGGATTTTTTCCTTTTTTCACTCCATACTGCCACCTCTGAAAATTGTCTAACCTACATTCTTAGCAACAATAGTAACAACAGTACCGGATCATGCATTTCATTGTCAGAAGTATCAAAACTGTATTCGCTTGTAACTTTCTACTCATTCGTTTCAAGTACAGAGGTCCTCACTTCAAATTGATACATTTACCCTTCTCCATCATCCTAAAAATTTTGTAAAATCATCATGGAATCACCCTCTATATACATATATTTGCAGGCGCCGGCGCGTATAACTTTGACGCACTGTAGCGTCGCTGTATGACGTTTTTGGACATGGGTTCATGTCTGAAACTTCTAAGACCCCTCTACAACCTTTAGAAGCGTGTGACGTGAATTCTGAAACAACTAGTATGTACTGCTGGGAATTAACACTGGAACAGCACGAAGGCGGCATGGAACAAACATAAAAACTGGTGAAGTTTACAACATGCTCGGAAATGCAAATCGTTAGCGTTTCGCCCTAACAGCACGAAGTGGGTAGGATAAGAAATCCACTTTCTACAAGTAAGGAGAGATTTTGCAGCGGGTTTATCATTCCCGAATCGCACTTGAATAGTGGTTGTTCGTGAGAAGACAGTGTTACTTTTCGTGTAGGAGGGGTAGTCTAGTGGGAGACATCAAACTGAGACCGTGGGACTTGATGGAGGCGCTGGTCTTCCACTACACGGTCACCCTCCAGTGCGACAGCATTATGTGATACGTTGTTGACAATATTGACTCATTTAGAAGGAAGTAAAACATTCATTGAGTGATAACGGAAAAGCGATGTACTCTTAGATAGCACTGCCTTAAGCGTTGTACAGAAAAGCGTGCAGTACGGAGCAGGTTTCATGTTCCCGAAAACTGAAGAAAAGACTGAAATTCTCCACGCATTCAAATCCAAGTTGAAAAGTTTCCTTGTGCGTTACTCTTTATAATCTGTACAGGAGTTCCCCGCAGCAGCTGAGAACGTTTCTGTGCAAAGTGTTTTATATTCGTACATTCATTCTAAATGATGGAGCGCAGCAATCAGTCGTCCTTTCCTTTCAGGCTTTTCTAAAGCATACCTAAATTTCGGCTAGTGCCTAGCCACTATCAATGTACTATTCCATAGTTTCAGTACATGTCCTATTACGTCAGTCCCCTGCTGATGGGGCTTCTGTCACACTTCATTCAAGATTACCGTATAACGAAGTTAGGTTTCCTATAGCTTGATATATTCGTACACTTTCTCACAGTTTCTTCGTGTATTATTAATTCTTTCGCTTATGAATTTATAAAGTTTCTAATCAATATTGTAAACTACGAGGCACTGATTCGTTGCATGACAAAGCAGCTGAGGCTAGCACGGTCCCGAGTAATGCGAGTTTAGTGCGCTAACCACTGCGCCACCTCGCTTGGCCATGTGTTTCCCTTAACCCTATCCCAAACCTAGCTGAGGTATCACTCATTTTCCTTCCCTTTGCCTTGACATTGACTTCAGTTCGGTAGGAAATAGTCTGCTCTTTCCTTCAGGTATGCTGTTCCCAGCTTAATTCTCTCACTAATGACTATATACCGCAGAGCTACTAAAAGAGGGCGGGATATTGACTGCTACATTTCACCCGATGCTACAAGTAGCCATTTTATATGGGACCGAGATCGGATGACTTAGAGGGACAGTCGAGATTCGACTGGTGCTATGTGTTCGTCACACCATGATTGTTATGAGTAAATAGCCAAAGGTAGGAGTACCTGAAACATGGGAGTGTCCACAGCATACTCGCTGCGAAGAAGTAGAAGAAAGGGCAAGACTTGTTCACCGAGAATGTTGAAACAATCGTCCCAGTCCATTCTCACGATAATGTAAATTAATGGGCTCAAATTGTGCTACCAAACACACCCTCAATACATCAGAGTACCACCTGTGGCCTGATGCACACGCTCCATAAACTGCGGCTTTAATGTCTCGTTGATCCTCCAGTGTACTCGACCCCACGCGTCGTTTACCCGTCTGATCACACTGCACGAATCCATTTAGCTGTTGTCCACTTTATGTGCTGTTGTGAGCAATAAACTTCTGCGAGATAACAGTCTGCATATGTCCACTGCACGCCCTTCCCTCCACAATGTTCGGCAGCAGATTAGTCGGGACTGACCGCATTCGTTGACAGCATCAAATTGCTGTCTGGTTTCAAGCTAGGGATGGGAAAAACAGACCAGTTAAAGCCGATCCGGTATTTTAATTCTGAATAGTCGGTACTTTCTGATATTTGTTTTGTCTCGGTCATAACAGGTTCTTTTTATTTTTTACTAGTAACAGGGTAAAAACCTGATATATGGATTTGTCACAGCACTGGTGTTAGAATTTTTAGTATGTAAGCATTTTGTAAAAATACGAGTATTTATTTGTAAAACTTCAATTACTTTGAAATATTGGATTGTTATAGAAAATGGCAAAAATAATCAGAACCAGTTAACTAACGCCGCCAACAGACAAACGAGCAACAACCTCGTGATATAAGAAGTGCATTTCTGAGACAATGTAGCTATGGTTCTTTGCTAGCCAAAATCACCCGGCGAACGGTCTACTCGACGATAGGCCCTCGCCAAACGACATTTACATTTTATTTAGCGATTCCTCCACTTTATATTGGGAGCAGAGAAAAAGGTGTGTCCAGGCCTGTCGTCTTGAGCCCAAAAATATTTAACGCTGGTGGGATGTTCTGTGGCTCCTGAAGAATCGGTATTAATGATATAGCTCCTATACAGGTAATCGTCTTACAGATCAACACATTATACAAAGAGTATTTATTAACAGATTGCACAGTAAATATTTGCCAGTGGATTAATTTATTATTAATATTGTGACTATTGTCAAGTAATTGTTCTTGGTAAATGTTCAATTTCCTTCCTATCTAAACTGTTCATTTGTATTATTTGAAGAAGTATTTTCTGTTTTGTCATAAGAAAATGAAATTTATTTCAATAAATTAACGTATTTGACTAGGAAAGGAGTTTCCATTGGAAGTAATTAAAGAAAAAGGACGATACGAATTTTGCACGTAAGCTTATTATTTGCCTGCCGTTTCTATAAAATAATAAAAGAGAAGGGAAATTACGGTAAAAGCAATAAAAACTGTACAACCCATTCAGTTTTTACAACAAAAATAGAAAGCAGCTGATTTGCTGCGTGTGTCTACATAGAGTGTCTTTATCTGTTTGCACCCTTCGGAAACGGATAAAGTAGTAGAATAAAGAGAGTGCTCCAACTGTTTTAACCCTTTAGTACTGGCTATCGGTAACTCGCAAATAGTTGCATGATCCTCGAATACAAAATAATTTTTGAGAGAGAGTTTCAAAAAATTAGATTCAATAGGAGAATGCTGGTGGTTTTTTTACTACTCAGCCCTCAATAGTTCTCGAAAAAACGTGGCAAGCGTTATATGGAGTGTTTTCTTTTGTTTGTATTATTTGATATTTTGATTCTAGGGATTTTGAATATTATAATGCAGGGCATCTTAGAATTTTTCAATCGTTGTTCGATGTCTAAATTTGCTATTGGAAACAGCAGCAACAAAATATCAAAAAATCGGTTATTTCAGAAACCGGCTATTTTGAGCTATTTTAACTGACAAGTTAAAATGGAGATGACAAATAACCGTTATAGTCGGAAACCAGATGTTTCGGTGATAAGCGCTGTTCCTAGTTTATACCAGTTTTCACTGATACCCCGTGAGATTAGTCTCCAGTCGCTATCAGTTAGCCGCGCGGGATTAGCCGAGCGGTCTCAGGCGCTGCAGTCATGGAATGTGCGGCTGGTCCCGGCGGAGGGTCGAGTCTGTGTGTTTGTCCTTAGGATAATTTAGGTTAAGTAGTGTGTAAGCTTAGGGACTGATGACCTTAGCAGTTAAGTCCCATAAGATTACACACACATTTGAACATTTTTTGAGCTATCGCTTAGCATCTTCTTATTACCACTGTGCCGACATCGTGTGACTGGTACTCCATTCCTTGTACACCCTTTGGGAAGTCGGTGTTGATACACCAACCACACAGACAACTTCTTTCACGGTCCAGCCATGGGCACTTCTAATCACGATAGCTCACTTCTGCCTTTGTGTAACATCTCTATGTCGGGCCGTCTTACTGTAGTGATCCCATGCGACCCACTAGCACAGGTCGCAGCACGCTTCAGTATAGAATGCCACGTGGACGCCTGCTACCAATCCCACACCATCTGACAGCATTCCTAAGCGACTACTGCACTCTTCCAAGGAGGCTGACTAACATTTGTACGAGAAGCTTTTGATACATGTATCTACGAAAACTTTTTTTACAGTTGTTCGGTTCCAAAACAGTGAAAAAATATTAAAATCTTTTTGAATTATATTTACAGAACGCTATACCTAAGGTTCGGTAAAAACTTCGAACTTACCTGCAGCGTCTGATTGGTAGGAGATGATATACAAATAGAATACTGCATTTGTTTTCTCTTTCTTTCGATACAAGATTTCTTGGGAGGCCTTGCGTAATTCACAGAAAGCTGTCGAGGCAATGTAATAGAGGAGAAAGAAGACATAAAATTAAGAAGAAAAATAAAAAAAATGCAATTTTCTATAAATCTAACAACAGTTTACCGTGAATGACAGTTGGGAGCGGACCGTAAGTAAGTGTCGAATGTGTTAAAAGCCTACTAAAATGAAACCTGCAGAGCTGTGCGTACATTTCTATACACTGATAAAAGAAACGTTATCCATTCACACCTATCAAACTTACCTGATAACATGCACACAATAGCCAACTGCAAGTTGCGCACCAACATCTGAATTTTGAGTACGAAAGTACTATGGAAATAATGCTTTCAGTAAGTGGTTAACTCCTCAGATCAACCACACACTGATATAACAATATATCGATATACTGTCGAGGTCCAGTGTTCTCCAACGTAGTATGTGAAGGTTCTTTACAGCATTGACACAAAGTTCCAACTGCTTCGACCAGAAATCACAGTGCTCTCGAGCACGTAAAATTGCTTTTTGGTATGTAAGACAAGTTACTTGAACCAGAAGGTACAATAACGTTTCTCCAACATTCCACTATGTTTGAAGCAGTACCTATCACGCAGCTCTTGGTACCACACACCGCCATGATAGTTCTCGAAATACTGGAACTTTCGCAATGAACACAAAACGACTAAAAACTTCCCCTGTTGCAATCAAATGGTCATGAGCGGCGATAATTTTCTAGCAGTGAGACAGCAGACAGGGAACGATAGTGACAACACGCCTACTTACCTGTATTATAGCAATGGCGACGAGAGTGACATCAGTTCTGCGCTTTGTCTGACACCGCCGGGACCTGCGAGTACCTCACAAAGCGAACAACACTTACACTGAAGCGCCAAACAAACTGGTGTACGCATGCGTATTCAACTACAGAGATATGTAAACAGGCACAATACGGCGCTTTGGTCGGCAACGTTTATATCATGCAAGTATCTGGCGCAGTTGTTGCTACAAATAGCAGGTTATCAAGATTTAAGTGTGTTTGAACGTGGTGTTATAGTCGGCGCACGAGCGATGGGATACAGCATCTCCGAGGTAGCGATGAAGTGCGGATTTTCTCGCAAGAACATTTCACGAGTGTACAGTGAGGACCAGGAATCCGGTAAAAATCAACTCTCCGACATCGCTGCGGCTGGAAAAAGATCCTGCAAGAACGGGACCATCGACGACTGAATAGAATCCTTCAACGTGACAGAAATACAACCCTTCCGCAAATTTCTGCAGATTTGAATGCTGGGCCATCAACAAGTGTCAGCGTGTGAATCATTCGACGAAACATCATCCATATGGGCTTTCGGAGCCGAAGGCCCACTTGTGTACACTGCACGACACGAAGGTTTACGGCTCAACTGGGCCCGTCAACACCGACATTGGACTGTTGATGACTGGAAACATGTTCCTGGTCGGTCGAGTCTCGCTTTTCGTTTCAAACTTTATCGAGCAGATGGACGTGTACAGGTATGTAGACAACCTCATGAATCCATGGATCCTGCATGTCAGCAGAGGACTGTTCAAGCTGGTAAAGGCTCTGTAATGGTCTGGAACGTGTGCAATTGGTGTGAATGATGGGACCCTTGATAAGTCTTGATACGACTGACAGATGACACGCACGTAAGCGACCTGTCTGATCACCTGCACCCATCCGTCTCCATTGTGCATTCCGACGGTTCCGCAAATCTAGGAGGACAACGCGACATCCTGCACGTCCTCCATTACTACAGAGTGGCTCCAGGAACACTCTTCTGAGTTTAAACACTTCCGTTGGCCACGAAATTCCCCAGACGTGAACATTATTGAGCGTACCTAGAATGGTCCACAACATGCTGTTGAGAAGAAATCTCCACCCTCTCGTGCTCTTACTGACTTATGGACGGCCCTGCAGGATCCATGATGCCATTTCCCTCCAGCACTACTTCAGACATTAGTCGAGTCCATGTCACGTTGTCTTGCGGCGCTTATACGTGCTCGCGGGTACCACACACGATGTTAGGCAGCTGTATCAGTTTCTTGGCTCTTCAGTGTAAAATGACGGAACAAACGCATTTCCTACGTGACATGACTACTGCAACCGTGCTTACGCAAGATGCGCAAAGCAAAGCTTATTTTGTCATAAATGCGGGGCCGCCTCTTGATGCATACACTCGTTTCATACCGCAGACTCGTTCTCCCTAACAATTGAACATCTGTCAATCTTCTGACCCATCACAGCAAAAATAACGTCAGGCTACCCCATTTAATAATCATGCATGTTTTCGATATTAGAATATCCTCCGTCAATACTTCCAAGTGAGACCGCTGCGGAATGTTGTCAGCCTGAATTTTGCCTCTCCTAACTAATACAGTCCGTAACATTATCAGGCCCTACTTTGTCCCTGAACTTTTATGTCACTCTAGGCTCGTTTAACCGTCCACGTTTCGCATCCATCGGCCTGCCTGTGTCTATAACCCGCTGACTGGCGTTTCTCGGCCAACACACACACCCCTTCCCCCTTGCCCCTCGACGACACTGGCGGAGCCAGCTGGCCTCGTCACTTGTGAATCAATATTGACCAGCCGGCTTAAAACGTAAATATCTCGTGGTTTGCTCCTCCGATGAGGCTGCTGTTTCTACCTCCATTATTCTAATAAAACTGTCTCTGCGGCTGGATATGTTTATAGTTCCTTAATTCTTCTTCATTTATTTTAATTTACCCAATGTTGGACGAGGAGTTAATGAGCGTGGACAGTAAACTGTCATACCACTGTGACATCCAAAACGGTGTGCTGCGAAACACTTGTGACTGGACCAACATGTTGACGAGTTGCGCAACAGATCGATCTGACACGTACCCTTTGGCTCCTGCAAGAAGCAATTTCCACCCCACACTACTACATAAGTCAGACAGACGCTCCTAGCGTACCAAATATAAATGCCTGATAAACTTTCAGCAATAAACATCTTCTGGAGTCGTCCGCTGTAAGGAAAAGACACAAAAATATTCTATTTTCTTACATAACTAGTCGGATACTTGGGTACTGGAGTATTGCTAGTTATTGTAAGAAAAACATTAAACGAACGGAAAATATTATTTATTGCACAGTCTGAGAAGATCAAGTGAAACTTTTATTTGTAAACTGATACACAAATTTCCAGGTTCTTTTCTGAATAGGAGGTTACATCTTATGCATAGGAAGCCTGTGAATGAAATTTATATCTAAAGTGTGGGAAAACTCTTTATCCCACTTCTTTAAGAATGTTATTTACTCGGCAGAATGGCTGAGAGCCGCGCCTACTCAACTTGAACAATTATCCGATTGAATTTTTCAAAGTTTGGTCGAGGCTGTCGCGTGAGAAATGTAATGGAGTGACGTGAATAAAGTATGTTATTTCGAATGGAGGAAAGATGGGGCTCACCTATGCTGTAGCGCACAATACTGTGAACTGCGACTACTGCTGCCTGCGTCGTTCGCTGCTGAAAAATAACAAAACTATCTTTTCCTAACTGGATTGATCTTCGCCAATGGAACTCTCACTAGGCCTTGATGAAGTCAAGGACTCCTATCTGCCCCTAGTGTAACTATTGGTGTGGTTCACCGGTCAGATAACCAGTGCACCGTGATGGCACTCAATATTCACTCGCAAGCGCTAACTAATATTGTGTCTGTGTCCACGCCGCACATTAAATGCCATGGCCAACACGCTGAACAAACGCTTAATCACGAGCCACTCAATATAGAGTATCACTCTGATTCGCTAGTGACAGAGGTGCTCTCTCAGTGCAGTACTGAGTAGAGATTTGGTTCCTCGCTCTCTCTCTTGTACACTCACGACTGCACTCGCTCCCGCTACATGTTCACACTTCAAGAGCATCTCTGGAACGACCCTCTCCATGCAAAAAGCGAAAGGGTATATCACCTGCTGTCTTCCCCTCACTCCTCTGGCTCATTGCATCAGAAATAGTCCACCAATCAGCGTTACTCTTACAAACGGGAGGATGGCGCTCCATTTAAACCAACCAATTCGGAAATATATTGCATCTGCCTTAGGCGTTTACTGTCCGCCTGTGAGAGCTCTGAAACTGCCCACTAGGTCCGTCAAAAAGTGTGCTAACCCACCCTCCTACTGACTTTCCAGCGGGCTGGTTGCCACCGCCGAACTAAAACTCCTGTGGCCGTCGTGTCTTGAATGTTTGTGTACGCCAGCGTCGACTTTTTAAGCTCGGTGCGTACTTGCGATTTATTTATTAGATTTGCATATTGATAAATTGGAAAAATGTAAAATCGTCTCTACCCTAACGAGTTTGAGCTCAAATGAATCGTCTTGATACGCAGAAGACGATGGTGAGGTCGGAATATGTAAGAAATGGAGGTCAGGAGACTACGACACCTTACAAAAGGTCACTGCCTATCCTGCTTTGCAGAGTAGGCAAGCCTCTGACATGCACATTCCGTGATGGGGCGTGGATGTCTGACATCTCGTCACCTTCTCTGGTTTTGTACAAATGTTGGTGATTCGTAGGCTTGTAACTAATTATTTTATTCGAAAATTCAAGGACAAAAATTAAAATTCAACATGTGCGTGTGGAATCTCACGCGTGCGCAAGCACTCGTGTTTGTGTGTATGTGTGTGTCTATTCTAAATCTTATAGGCCTATGCCTACAAGATACACTTCTAATTACTTCATTATGTTCAATGAATGCTCTTTGCTTAAGTGTAGAATATCATCCTATGAAATAGGAGTGAATGAAAATAAGAGAAATACGAGGGGTGTTCAATAAGTAACGCAAGTCATCTTCTTCTCAGCCAATTTCGTTGGAAAAAATACAGACTTTGTTGTGATCTGGAGAATGTTGTCTTGCTATTCCCTCGGTGATCTGGTCGTCCTGGGAGGAACAATGGATCAACACAAGTATGCTTCTATCCTTGGGGACCATTTCCATCTCTCTATGCAGATTGTTTTTGCTTGGGCATGATGGCAGCACAACGCGCCGTGGCGAACAGCTCGCAGAGTACGTGCGTGGATCGGAAAGGAGTCTGAGAGAGCACCTGGATCGGGTTATTCGCGCCACGGATCCACAGCCGACAAACGGCACGGCACGGCAGTGGAGTCGGGATGCCTCCACACCTCTGTCCGTATCTTCCAGAACCTCATGGACTCTCTACCTGCCCGTTTCGCAGCTGTCCGCGAGGAGGTGGCTATTCAGGTTTTTGACTTGTGGTCACGTTTATGTGACTGGACAGTGTATTATTCCTCTTGCGTCAAATGAAAGGGTAAATAATTAAGACAGTGCAAGAACAGTTCGGCCGCATGCTCGACACCTACAGACGGCCATCGTGATTTCTACGTACAAGGGGCGGCACAATTAGAATACATAGAAGCCTGAGTAACGATATACACAAAATCAGCCAACTGATACACCAAATCGTTCATATTGCCGTGTTCTGCGTTAAGAATACTCTGCGAATCCACTGAGTTGTCCAAAATTAGATATCGCAGGCTGCGGTACATTGGTGGAAGTATGTAAGGTTTCATTTTGGGAAGAAGGGAATGCAGTGAAATGTCCGGCTGCCGATCAAATGCTGTGATAATACCAAACGGAGGCTCAGCGTGGCACGTGTCGGAGCATGGTCCTGTTCAAACGTACCACGAACGAGTTTCCCCTCATTGCAAGATGTCGTCGTGTAGCACTTCAGTGTAAACGTTTTGATTCATAGTAGATTCCACCTCAATCAGATGAAGCACTGCCGTCTAACCAACACATTGTGTGAGTACTGGACACATGCCTCCGTCTTTTCGTATATTACTGACTGAAATTTATTTTTGTCTCTTGTGACGCATTAATAAGAAAAACGTACGGTCGACATAAGCGCCCATATTCAGTTCTCTGTCAAAAGCGACGACGATATACGTGGAATGCTCGCACTGAAGTTTTTCCCGTAAAAATGAGGCCCTGCTGCTGACGCTGAAGGGGTTGCATTCACCTGCCGACAATGGAGGGCGCAACATGGGCAGTTCCCACGCTACGGACATGCACCGTCAGCTGTTTCGCTCTCGGTATAAAAGAAGACGTGCTGTAATGGTCCCACTGCATTCTGTGAGCAGTGTGTAGATTTCTGCACCAAAATTAGAACGTGGAGAGAAGCTATTTGTTGTGAGACTATACACTGTCGCATAACAAAGAATCTGTTGTATTTCTCCGGACGGCGATTAAATTTGTGTTGCGAAACAGCACCGAAGACTACGAGATCAAAATTTCAGCGGCTCCCTGTCAACGTCATGAAATATGATGTAAGTAAGATATCCATTACTGAACGGCCTTACTAAAGTTTTTATAAAAACACTTCTGTAAATACTCTGATATAACTTCCTAGTTATCAAGTAGAAAACTGCACTATAGAACGGAGGCAAGTGCAGTAACTGAACTATACCACACTCTGCAGCAGTTATTAGTGTTTCTCCCCATCCTTTTCACGTACAGAGCGTAGGAAGAATGATTGCTTTGACTCCTGTGTGCAAGTCTACTCTTGCTCCGTGGCCCTGTGGGGGCGACACTTGTTGTTTTGGCAAAAGAGCCAACACCGTGTTACTAATGGAGGCCGAAATGGACGCGTTTTAGCTCACGCAGGCTGGCGTGAGGAGGGAAAAACTATACTGACGTGAGGTCTGGAACATGATAAGGAATTAGAATTCAGAAAGCGGACGTAATTAGTTTGATACTTACCTTCAATCCATTAATGATGAACGTCGCTCTTGTCGGTACATGATTCACAATATTATCTGTTCAGAATACATTCTTGAAGTAACTGAATATGGCGCCTTGCTAGGTCGTAGCAAATGACGTAGCTGAAGGCTATACTAAACTGTCCTCTCGGCAAATGAGAGGTTGTACAAATGGGGCGAGTTCTAGGGAGTCTCTCTAGACCTGCCGTGTGGCGGCGCTCGGTCTGCAGTCACTGATAATGGTGACACGCGGGTCCGAAGTATACTAACGGACCGCTGCCGATGTAAAGGCTACCACCTAGCAAGTGTGGTGTCTGGCGGTGACACCACAACACTTGAGGTCTGTAGTATATTCCTAGGTTTCTCATTCAATGCTGCTTGTTTAAGGTATGTGTGTGCGCCTTAGAGGAATATCTGGCGTCTGCCCTCCATCGTGTTCCAGCCCAGGGTTCCCAGAATCTGTGTTCAAATGGTTCAAATGGCTCTGAGCACTATGGGATTTAACATCTGAGGTCATCAGTCCCCTAGAATTTAGAACTACTTAAACCTGACTAACCAAACGGCATAAAACACATCCATGCCCGAGGCAGGATTCGAACCTGCGACCGTAGCGGTCGCGCGGCTCCAGACTGTAGCGCCTAGAACCGCTCGGCCACCCTAACCGGCGTGAGCGTGAAAAATACTCTTAAACGTTTGAAATTATGTGTGAGCTTTGTTGCAACTCACTAAGTGCACTCATACCAGGTGACCATATTGTGGCCACTTACCCGTCGTGAACTACGCTACTTCTTCACCCCCACCCCTTCGAGAGACGGCTGGTTCTTACCCCACAGTGATTCTTTCCAGACAGTAGGCCAGACGTGTACCAAGTTTCGTTGAAATCGGTACAATGGTTTAGGAGAAGATATGGAACATAAACATACAAAGATACGTTCTCGTACATCCACTTTCATAATAATTGTATGGATTGCGTCACCTGCAAAATACTCGAGGCTGCTGTTTATATTGTCTGAAAGGTATATAAAATGAACAAGAAGGGTACTGACATAATTCGGTCGCACGCGCCACTAATTACCTCTACGCCTACCGATAGTTCTCCATTCTGTATCCGATCGAATAAGAAATCCACAATTCAGTTACAAATATCTTTTGATATATTCCATACGGCCGAATTTTGTTGATACGCTTTCGTGTGACCTTGAGCCACTTGTGGAATTCTTTTCGGAGGTCACTGCACATGTCTGACTGCGTTGACCCACGGTTTACAGAATTTCGTGCGGCAGATGACGGATGCTTTCGGAACCGTTGCTGGTTGGCCTCTAGCAGGTAATCGTTTCGACACACCCCGCTATATTTCAATTCATAATATTTTCCAATATTCGACAACACGTGAATGTACTCAAGATTTTGCTGTAGTTTTGTGGGTTACTCCCGTTAGCCTTTTTGTATACGGGTATAATCTATCCAGTCTTCCAATTAATGAGCACAGTTTTACGTTAGAGGGATCTACAGTTTATAATGGCGCAAAAGTGGGCTGACGCAGCTGCAGATTCCGAATAGAATCCGACAGGAATCCCTTCGGACGCTGCACCTTCTCTTATTTTAGCGTTTTCTTCTGTTTCTCTAAATTCTTGGCACTAACATCTAAATCACTCGTCATTGTAACGGTGCGAGAATTATTGTTATGTAGAACTCATATTTTTTTCTGTAAAGAAATATTTGAAAACAGTGTTCAGAATTCCTGATGTTTCTTTGCTACCCTGAAATTCTGTTCCTGTGTCATCCATAATAGTCTGGTCATCCGTTTGTACAGATAGAATTTTTTTGCGTTTTGTGAGAGGTCTTACCATAATATTTCGTTTTGTTTTACATCTGTTGTGCAGTAGTCGCTATTCCTGTACACGTTGGAGAATGTATAGCGTGGAGGGTCCCTCCCACCTCGAGTTGTTCTATCAGGTGCATACCTATAGAGTGCTTGATTAACTATTCTTCTACAGTTCTGTAAAAGATACTAACTAGAATTCATTGTTTCAAGTTTCTCCTTCAGATAAGACGTAGCGCCTCTTCATCTTGTTTACTAAACACATAGACCTTTAATGCTTGTTTTAATTTCCCTTTTTACTTCAGCATACTAGTTGCTATAACTGCATCATTGTCACTGATACGATTTCCAATGTGGACGTCCTCCAAGAGATCAGGTTTATTTGTTGCCAGTAGCTCTAAGACAGTTTCGTTGTGAATGTAGCTTTCTAAGAAGGTATATACTATCGTTTCTGACGACTTTTCTCTGTGGCTGAATTTGATGGTAGGTAGAAGAATCCAATTATAAGTTTATATCCACCCTCCACAACGTTTTGCACAAACCATCTCGCACGCAGTCTCCTTAGTTTCTTGTCTACTGGTATCGATTCACAATCTCCATTTAATGTTAACCTATTTCATCGAAATACACTCGTATTTGCACCAAAAATGTCACTGCCGTCAGTTTCAGGTTTTAACCAGCTCTCTGTACATAGTGGTAGGACCGCTCCATTGCTCCATTCGGAAGCGCTTCAAAAGGTTTTTTTTTTTTTTTTTTTTTTTTTTTTTTTTTTTTTTTTTTTTTTTTGCGAATGCTTTATTATCTCCGTAGCGGGTGTTGAGTTGGCTGCTCTAAAAACGCGGAGAGTAGTGTACCTAGGAACACATTATGTTCCCTGGTCAGTGTTTGTGTTTGGGTCTAGCGACCAGTTTCATAGTTGTATGAAGGAATGCGCGCTACAGAACTCCACAGGCAGTTTCCGGTGTTTTTGCAGTTCCTGTCGTTCCGAGACATCAGGTTATGTTTTATGCAGCATTTTTAATTTTTTGAGTTCTCCACACTTAAGTGCAGTGTCGTATATTGTAGCTGTATTGAAGATGATGTTAAAATCTTCGATTACAGATTTTTTGGTGAGTAGAATTCTGTACTTTTTGAAACTAGTTGTACTGGGTGAACATTAAAAAAACCGTCATAGTGCAGGGACGAATTCCTGACTGAAAGTGGAAGAAAAAAAGGATCTATGGACGTGTGTCCGGAAATGGACGGTGTGCCTGCAACGACAACAAACCGTCCCGGAACGCAGTGCAGACGTTCAAAGTTACCCCATGTCATTCTCAATGGAGAGAAGTCTTCCGAAGTGATTTCAAGTGTGCCGCAGGGGAGTGTCGTAGGACCGTTGCTATTCAAAATATATATAAATAACCTTGTGGATAACATCGGAAATTCACTGTGGCTTTTTTCGAATGATGCTGTAGTATATCGAGAGTTTGTAACATTGGAAAATTGTACTGAAATGCAGGAGGATCTGCAACGAATTGAGGCGTGGTGCAGGGAATGACAATTGAATCTCAATGTAGGCAGAATACACAGAAAGAATGATCCTTTATCATTAGCTACAATATAGCAGGTCAGCAACCGGAAGCAGTTAATTCCATAAATTATCTGGGAGTAGGCATTAGGAGTAATTTAAAATGGAATGACCATATAAAATTAATCGTCGTTAAAGCAGATGCCAGACTGAGATCCATTGGAAGAATCCTAAGGGCATGCAGTCCGAAAACAAAGGAAGTTGGTTACAGTACACTTGTTCGCCCACTGCTTGAATACTGCTCACCGGTGTGGGATCCTTACCAGATAGGGTTGATAAAAGAGATAGAGAAGATCCAACGGAGAGCAGCGGGCTTCGTTACACGATCATTTAGTAATCGTGGAAACGTTACGGGGATGATATATAAACTCCAGTGGAAGACTCTGCAAGACAGACGCTCAGTAGCTAGGTACGGGCTTTTCACAGCGGAGTCAAGCAGTATATTGCTCCTTCCTACGTACATCTCGCGAAAACACCATGAGGGTAAAATCAGAGAGATTAGAGCCTACACAGAGGCATTTCAGGTGTGACAGCCGTGGATGGTCTCCCCGACGGCTGCAAATCGTGGAGCTCCGCCGAACCGCCTTCTGGTGACCTCACTATCCATGCCCAGCGACTAACTGTACTTCTGTCGGCAGCAGATGCTCCATATACTTTGCGCAAACGTTTGTGAATATTGCTTCGCCATAGATTCTTCTCTGCAATGAGAAATTCAATGACGGCACTTTCCTTGTAACGTAGATTACTTACAGACGCCATTTTGAAACTGTTCTGCAGCTACGCTATCTGTCGGAAGTGACCGAATCTTGGCGCGCTCACTCAGGAGACTTCAGACAATACATACGTAACGTTTCTCAAACGCACCATTGTTTTCGACTCAGAAAAAAATGCGATGCATTACTTTTTGGGCAACTCTCGTACATACTGACAAGATTTAATTTTCAATGGAATATTTGTTTTTGGTAGATGGTCATGTTGTACGTTGGAAAATTTTTTTCACATTTGGAAAAACTTTCCTTTTCCGCACTTATTTTTGTAATTTCAGAAAGACTGCAGCACGCAAAAATTTACTGATATTATGAACAACGAAGTAAGAAAACACATGAAACTTCCATTACAGGCTGGCCGGGGTGGCCGAGCGGTTCTAGGCGCTACAGTCTGGAATTGCTCGACCGCTAAGATCGCAGGTTCGAATCCTCCCTCGGGGATGGGTGTGTGTGATGTCCTTAGGTTAGTTAGGTTTAAGTAGTTCTAAGTTGTAGGCGACTGATGACGTCAGAAGTTAAGTCCCATTGTCCTCAGAGCCATTTTTTTCTATTTTAGGACTGGCTAGGGGATAAAGTGTGAAGAGTGTTCTAAGGCACAACACTGCCCTTACATTATAGTTCTCAGTGTCATGACGAATGTCAACGGAAGTTGGAATGTGGTTTGTTATAGAATTTCCGAAGTCTCTGGTTCAAGATTTCGTCTCACAACCAGGAGTCACGACGATTTCTTAATAATGCTGTTTGCTTCGTCGAATTTCCCTGTGCAAGTCGCTGGAACGACCCAAATGTGACCTCGAGGACGAGACGGCATATGTCTTTCTTTCTTCCAACGAGCGCCACGTCTGTGGCCTTTTGCGCTCTGTTTGCTCAGCGGTTGCCAGAACAGCTTCCTTAACGCGTTCAGTACAATCTTCGGCCATACAGACCGCGTGCGCAAGGCTTTCCTTCCCAGCACGTGTTACCGGAGACGTTCGTATCGCGGTACAGGGTCCGGGACCGTAATTTTGAACGCCCTCTTTGGTGACGATCGTTGTCTCTTTTTGGTCTTATTTCTTCATTTCTGCTGTACTTATCGCAATAAACGTGTTCTCTATCTGTTATTGTCTTCCTTTTCTTGCGTTTTGTGTTCTTGCTACCGCAACAGCAAAGCTTTTCCAGCCATGCATTGCTGTGTGATTTTTTCGTCTTGTTATACTCTCCTGAACGTTTGTGCTGAAACAACTTGTAGATTTTGCTCCTGGATTCCACAGAAATGGCGACTCGTATGTCGTGTATCAAAGTTGTTGATTTCTGAATGAATTGTTTATAGCAATAAGAGAGAAGGAAGGTTGCTACTCACCATATAGCGGAGATGGTGAGCCGCTATAAGCACAATAAAAATATTCATACAATCATAGCTTTCGGCCATTAAGGCCTCTGTCAGCAGTAGACACACACACACACACACACACACACACACACACACACACGCAAGCGCAACTTGCACGCACGATTGCAGTCTCAGAGGGCTGAAACTACAGTGTGTGTCGGCACTACCTGCAGAGACGTCCAGCCAGTTGAGCAAAAAAGTTTCTCGACTATGATCCGCAGGTCACCTCGAATGAGAGTGTCCTCGCGTTGGAACATTCCAGCAATCACATCTGTGTGCTGCTGACCAGCACGCGCGAGATCTGACAGGTTTGCGCGACCTTGCTGCGATGATGACAAGCGCGTCGCCCAACGATTCGCTGTGGTTTTCTTCACTGCCAGGTCTCGGCAGACATCGTGCAGGCTCTTATGAATACCTACGATGCCTTGCTTTTCCACGAACAGAAAATGAGTGAGAGCTCACAGCCTGGGACGTATCTCCGTTACACACGCCACTTTGAAGGCGACTTATAACGCCGCCACCTGTGCGAACTTCATGAAACTATAGGAGCTGAAGCGGGAATATTCCTCGATGTCTCACAACAAATTCCGCATTTTTTTTAACCGACCTTGGCCGAAAATAAAAGTGTTGCATTACTTAATGAAGCCCCTTTACGTATTATGCGTCCTTTTTTAATTATTTGTTTCACTCCAGTCAGTATCCGATATACAGAGTGGTCCATTGATAGTGACTGGGCCAAATATCTCACGAAATAAGCATCAAACGAAAAAACTACAAAGAACGAAACTCATCTAGCTTGAAGGGGGAAACCATATGGCGCTGCCATACATCAAACGGATATCCATTTTTTTAAAACAGTAACCCCCATTTTTATTACATATTCACGTGTAGTACCTAAAGAAATATGAATGTTTCAGCTGGATAACTTTCTTCTCATTGTGATAGATGGTGCTGTAATAGTCACAAACATATAAGTAGGTGGTATCACGTTACATTCCACCAGTGCGGACGGTATTTGCTTCGTGATACATTATCCGTGTTAAAATGGACCGTTTACCAATTGCGGAAAAGGTCGATATCGTGCTGATGTATGGCTGTTGTGATCAAAATGCCCAACGGGCGTGTGCTATGTATGCTGCTCGGTATCCTCGACGACATCATCCAAGTGTCCGGACCGTTCGCCGAATAGTTACGTTATTTAAGGAAACAGGAAGTGTTCAGCCACATGAGAAAAGTCAACCACGACCTGCAACAAATGATGATACCCGAGTAGGTGTTTTAGCTGCTGTCGTGGCTAATCGGCACATCTGTAGCAGACAAATTGCGAGAGAATCGGGAATCACAAAAACGTCGGTGTTGAGAATGCTACATCAACATCGATTGCGCCCGTACCATATTTCTATGTACCAGAATTGCATGGTGACGACAATGAACGTAGTGTACAGTTCTGCCACTGGGCACAAGAGAAATTACGGGACGATGATAGATTTTTTTGCACGCGTTCTATTTAGCGACGAAGCGTCATTCACCAATAGTGGTATCGTAAACCGGCATAATATGCACTGTTGGGCTACGGAAAATCCACGATGGCTGCGACAAGTGGAACATAAGCGACCTTGGCGGGTTAATGTACGGTGCGGCATTATGGGAGGAAGGATAATTGGCGCCCATTTTATAGATGGCAGTTTAATGGTGCAATGTATGCTGATTTCCTACGTAATGTTCTACCGAAGTTACTACTAGATGTTTAACTGCATGACAGAATGGCGATGTAATTCCAACATGATGCATGACCGGCACATGGCTCGCGTTCGGTTGAAGCGGTATTGAATAGCATATTTCATGACAGGTGGATTGGTCGTCGAAGCACCATAGCATGGCCCGCATGTTCACTGGATCTGACGTCCCCGGATTTTTTTCTGTGGAGAAAGTTGAAGGATATTTGCTATCGTGATCCACAGACAACGCCTGACAACATGCGTCAGCGCATTGTTAATACATGTGCGAACATTACAGAAGGCGAACTACTCACTGTGTAGAGGAATGTCGTTACACGTATTGCCAAATGCATTGAGGTTGACGGACATCATTTTCAGCATTTATTGCATTAATGTCGTATATACAGGTAATCACGCTGTAACAGCATGCGTTCTCAGAAGTGATAAGTTCGCAAAGGTACATGTATCACATTGGAACAACCGAAATAAAATGTTCAAACGTACCAACGTTCTGTATTTTAATTTAAAAAAACTACCTGTTACCAACTGTTCGTCTAAAATTGTGAGCCATATGTTTGTGACTATTACAGCGGTATCCGTCACAAAACGAAAAAAGTGATTCAACTAAAATATTCATATTTCTTTACGTAATATACGAATAGGTAATAAAAATGGTGGTTCCTATTTTTAAAAAACGCAGTTGATAGCCGTTTGACCTAGTCCAGTGCCATCTAGCGGGCCACCCATACCCTATCTGTTTTCCCCCTTCAAGTTAACAAGTTTCGTTCTTTGTAGTTTTTTCGTTTGACGCTTATTTCGTGAGACATTTGGCACTGTCACGATCAGTGGACCACCCTGTATATAGAATGATTCACACTCACACATATATCAATGATTCGCATAATAATTTACATTGGTTGAAAACATATTACTTTGATCACGATGTTCTCCCGTCATTACCATGCGATGTCACTCTAAACGACAATTCTGTGTGGAACATTCATGCTACCAGACAACTTTCCTGCCGTGCGCTGCTTACCTCACGTAAGTAATTTAAAAAACGATCATGTTCACTTATTTAACGTTGTTCTCTGAATAATTTTTTTCGTAGTTCACGAACTAAGTACTCTACGGCACACAAGTAGCTGGAAGTAGGTACTTAATGCTACCGTGTGAAGCCTAGCTGCGTCGCTAGTGCTATTATAAAATGTAGCTTTCTCAGGTGTCATGAATATTTCCATGCAACAGGCTAAACGTTTGGGTTGTTGATGTTATGGCTGCCGTTGTTGTTGCTGTTGTGATCCTCGAAACGAGGACTGGGTTGCTTCAGCTATTCTGTCCTGTGCAACTCTCTTCCTCTCTGCATAAGCATTGCAACTCATACACCCAAGAGCCCTCTTAATGTAGTCGGGTCTCGAGTTTCTCCCGCACCCCTTATTTTCTCCATTTCCCTTTGATGGATCTTATCACAAGGGGACATCAATAAACTCTGTTGTCTAACTTAAAACTTTCTCCTTCACATACATCGCTGGCCACTAAAACTTCGACAGTAGGAAGGAGTAATCGCACATAATGAAATTGTGCTTATTGCGCGTATAAAGCAAAATAAAAAGAACATTTAATTATATGTGAGGGTAATATGGTGGTGTACCCAGAGTGAAGTTTGGCACACAGACCTGCAGCCTCTGGCAACAAGAATAGCCCAGTCAACGAAGATCAAAAATGACCGAATAGGGAAAAAATCCTGTAGTTACAAATTTTTGTACACTATTACGAGTGAATGTCATGAACTACATACTAAATAATCCCCACTGGAGGGTGGCAGAGTGGGATGGTATTTGGGTGGGGCTTCTAATAGCATTTTTTTTATAATGTTTACCTGACGCACCCGAAAGCCGAAGCTGTTAGTGACAATGTTTTCTGGTACAAATTTAAACTAAATTACATTTCCTACAGAAAATAATTTCAGCGGTACAAGGGACTCTTTGTCGTTCATAACCCAGCTTTTGCCTTGCCCTACACTGAGCTGCCGTGCTCTCATACCGATGCATGCAATTTTTAAAGAATGGGGCACTCCTGCTTTACTTTTCGCTCGCCATAGTACTGACGATATTATATGTACAGTAAATTTTGAATAGGAGCAATGAATATGCCTTGATCTTTTAACATTGTGAGTATACAGGGTGTTTCAAAAAGG
Organism: Schistocerca gregaria; assembly: GCF_023897955.1. Taxonomy (NCBI): domain Eukaryota; kingdom Metazoa; phylum Arthropoda; class Insecta; order Orthoptera; family Acrididae; genus Schistocerca; species Schistocerca gregaria. The sequence continues at coordinate 56,317,809 of NC_064925.1, read as the reverse complement.
ACTTTACAACTTTTAAAAGTCATATAAATTTATTGAAAGAAGATATAGAGCTGGGTTTAGTGTTATTTTGTAGGAGAACACATCAAGTTTTTTACCTTAAACTAAAGATGTTGTATGTGACTTCCGTTGGTTATCCCGCACACATACCATCGTAAGTCAATTTCTTCCCAGACTCGCTGTAGCACTGCAGGTGTAACTTTCTCAGTAGCGTCGTAAATTCTTGCTGTAAGTTCAGGTGGAAAACCGGCACAGGAGGTGCAAACACAATACCCTCGATGAAGACACACACACAAAAAAAAAAAAAAATGTGAGTGGTGCCAGGTCTAAGGAAAGTAGAGGCCATGCAATTGACGCATCACGGCCAGTCCCTTGACCTCGGACGTCACCCGGGTAGTAGGGTGGTGCACCGTCTTGCAAGAAGTAAACTCTTCGTTCTTGGTCATCCTCGTCGAAGTGTGGTGTCAAAAATTGCTATAACATATCCAGGTACAGTCCCCCATTGATAGTTCTCTCACGGAAAGAAAATGAGTCGTACACATTGTTCTTGCATAATGCACAAAGAGCATTCAGTTTAGGGCTATCGCGAACATGTTGCAATGTTTGATGTGGATTTTCACTGGCCCAAATCCTAAAGTTATGTGTGTTAACCTTGCCACTTAAGCGAAAAGTCGACCTGTCATAAAAGATGATTTTGTCCAAGAAAGTTCATCCTCATGCAATCGATTTAACATATCCGCACAGAAGTCCTTGACAGCAATTTCATCAGTGTTTTGTATCCCTTGTACAATCGTCAATCTGTACGATTTCAAATGCAAACGTTTTCTCAACACACACCAAATAGTCGTATGTGGAATTTGCAGTTCACGAGATGCACTCCGGACCCATTCCGTAGCACTGTTGACAAAGCGTTGCCTCACTCGCTCAGCGGCGTCGTCAGATGTGCTTGAACGACCTAATGATTTTCCATGTCTTACCGAACACTCTATTTATATAAACCATTTGTGCCACTCATAAACTGTAGGCCTACTGGAAGGATCTTTAGCGTACTTGGTACGGAAATTGCGCTAAATAGTTGTCGCCGACTTCGATTCTTCAAACCAAAACACACAGCTAACACGTTCGGGTCCAGTGAAGACAGCCATCTTTAACGTAACTGCCGCTAGCGCTCCTTATGGTGCGATATAGCACTAGCGAATTACGCGAAACAGAACTTAATGTATTTCCGTACAAGTTGACACTACAATCACCTCCGCAGGTACTATGAATTAATTTATAAGAATTATCAAAGTTGTTAAGTTATTTCTGAAACACGCTGTATTTTAGACATTCCTTTACTAATTTTAATATCCTCAAAATGTTGTGACACTGTACTGTGCTTTTTACCACGTAGGTTCACCTGATGATGTGTCTTAAAGCCGCGAAAGCTGCCGTGTTTTAATAAACAACAATTTTACCAGCTGAAGGAGAGTTCTTCCTAACATCAGTTGTTTTTTCACCTGAAATTTTGAGACCAGTTCTAACTGCTATTTCCTCCAGAAGCTTTATGTGAATAACTGCACCATTCTGATTTTCTGAAAGTGTTGCAAGATCGTCGGCAAAAACCAGGCTTTTTATCTTAATTCCATTTTTTTTCTTTTAGAATTATTGGTTCTGTTTTGTGATATTTTAGCTCTAAATTCAAGATTCCTACCGTTTTTTGTACAAGACAGTTGGAAGACGGTAACAATGGACTCATTGTTACCACCTTCCATAGGCAACAGGTAAGGTGACAAATCATTGGAGGGGACTGATGACTTCAGATGTCCCATAGTACTCAGAGCCATTTGAACCATTTGAACGGTTCATTGTACTACATTCCACGGGCATCTCCTAGACGAGGCGATTCAAAGGATATTTCACACGCAACACCTTGAGCGTAACAGACTCAAATGATAGTGAAAGTGAACTTGGCTGAATGGAAGAATATGATACTAAGTAATCCCTTTTCTCATTGCATGTACATACATTTTGGTAGAAATTCGGATCTGGAAAGGAGAGGAGGCAATGAGCCACAACACAACATTTTTCGTTAAAAGACGCTTTGCAGACCCGTGTCGAAGTACAGGGATGGGTCATAAATATCACCGCTGCAAGGAATGCTGCGCGGTTCTCTACAGAATTTCGTAGCTTTTTTCGCTACAGAGGCAAATGGTGTGTTTATTGCCTCAGGTATCCCAAGGGGGAGGCGACTGCGCAGCTCACACTTGTTGGAGCGGCAGCATTTTCAGAGGTGAAGAAAGAAATATGTAGTTGAAACAGTGCATTGCCATCATGTGAACAGTGCATGATGAATGTTATAAAGGCCTCAGCCTCTCGTAGAACGCTCACTCGTTGGTTGACAGTCTGAAAATTTAGAGCAAAGGCACATTGATCCCTTTATATCGTTTCTTTGTGGAGTCGGAGTTAGCAGATACGGCGCCAGAAAGTAATGATTTTAAAGTGGGTGAAATAATTCCTGTACGTAGCAGTTTGGTTGGCATACTGCAGCTTCTAAAGGAGACAATGTTCTTCACAAAGAGAGGAGAGGTAGCTCGATATATGTAATTTGCAGACAAGAAACAGCGGAGAGTTCTTAAGGCTCTGGGGGGTGTGGAGAGAGATTTATTTTGTGATCACTCTGATCACAATGGACTCTAAATAGATCAGCATTCAATAAGCTGAGATTTCTGTGTATTAATTACTTGGTTGAAAAACTCTTTCAGGAATCCACAAATATCCATTCTTCTGATGTCTAACCAATTCTATGGCTCGTGCTCCCTACCTAGCAGGGCCAGAACATAAACACTTTTACACACACTCAACACACTCAGAACGATATTTGAGTGAGGAGTGGTAGGGAGCAGACGATAAGAACTGCTTGTATGTTAGTGTAGACATTTAAAGGATAATTGCGATAATCCAGCCCATTGTCTAACAGCATGTTTTATTTAAAATGGTTGAGATGCTTCTACCACAAATTTAACAATAAGTATCGTATTTGTTCGAGTTTCTTGAAATATGTTTGCTAATTTCGCTTTATCACAAGATTCTCTGTGATTTTGTCTATTGTCTCTCTGTACATCAGATCAAATGCTTTTTTTTCTGTTCTCAATATCGACTTTGTTGTGTACAACTTGGTACCCAGTGGCTAGGAGAGGTGGACTAGATGGAGGTGTGGCAACTGTCGTCGTAGGAAAGATGGACGGGAGCGGAAATGATTAGCGAGCAGATTAACAGCTGTTTCAGTGTTAGCGAGGATGGAGCACAAACGACTGTGTCACAGTTTGATGGCTCCGAGCACAAGTGGAAGCTGAGGGCGCTCGTTGTACAGAACAGCCGGAAGTGTGCGTCAGTGGATGCACACCACTGGGTCCGTGAGAACCCTCGCAGCCACTATCTGCAGCTACTGGAAACTTGCTGTTCTGTTACCAGCCTTCACACGTGATGGGATGGTGTCATCATTTAACACCGTGGGATGAGATATTACATTTCATGCATGTGACTCAGATGAACTTATCGCTTCACTGAAACGTGTTGCAACCCTCTACCACTAGAGCGCTCTGAAGCCTAGCGTGTAACGTAGCTGTGTCGGCGCGTGGAAACTGAAAACATGAATTCGAAGAGTTTTTCCGCGCATCGAGTTGTTGTTGTGGTCTTCAGTCCAGAGATTGGTTTGATGCAGCTCTCCATGATACTTTATCCTGTGCAAGCTTCTTCATCTCCCAGTACCCATTGCACCCTTCATCAATCTGAATCTGCTTAGTGTATTCATCTCTTGGTCTACCTCTACGATTTTTACCATCTAAGTTGCCCTCCAGTACTAAATTGGTGATCCCTTAATGCCTCAGAACATGTCCTACCAACCGAACCCTTCTTCTGGTCGAGTTGTGCCACAAACTCCTCCCCAATTCTATTCAATACCTCCTCATTACTTATGTGATCTACCCATCTAATCTTCAGCATTATTCTGTAGCACAACATTTCGAAAGCTTCTGTTCTCTTCTTGTCTAAACTATTTATCGTCCATGTTTCACTTCCATACATGGCTACGCTCCATACAAATACTTTCAGAAATGACTTCCTGACACTTAAATCAATACTCGATGTCAACAAATTTCTCTTCTTCAGAGACGCTTTCCTTGCCATTGCCAGTCTACATTTTATATCCTCTCCACTTCGACCCTCATCAGTTATTTTGCTCCCCAAATAGCAAAACTCCTTTACTACTTCAAGTGTATCATTTACTAATCTAATTCCCTCAGCATCACCCGACTTAATTCGACTACATTCCATTATCCTCGTTTTGCTGTTTTTGATGTTCATCTTATATCCTCCTTTCAAGACACTGTCCATTCCGTTCAACTGCTCTTCCAAGTCCTTTGCTGTCTCTGACAGAATAACAATGTCATCGGTGAACCTCAAAGATTTATTTCTTCTCCATGGATTTTAATACCTACTCCGAACTTTTCTTTTGTTTCCTTTACTGCTTGCTCAATGTACAGATTGAATAGCATTTGGGAGAGGCTACAACCCTGTCTCACTCCCTTCCCAACCACTGCTTCCCTTTCACGTCCGTCGACTCTTACAACTGCCATCTGGTTTCTGTACAAATTGCAAATTGCCTTTCGCTCCCTGCATTTTACCCCTGCCACCTTCAGAATTTGAAAGAGAGTATTCCAGTCGCCATTGTCAAAAGCTATCTCTAAGTCTACAAATGCTAGAAACGTAGGTTTGCCTTTCCCTAATCTTTCTTCTAAGATAAGTCTTAGGGTCAGTATTGCCTCACGTGTACCAACATTTCTACGGAATCCAAACTGATCTTCCCCGAGGTCGGTTTCTACTAGTTCTTCCATTCGTCTGTAAAGAATTTGCGTTAGTATTTTGCAGCTGTGACTTATTAAACTTATAGTTTGGTAATTTTCACATCTGTCAACACATGTTTTCTTTGCGATTGGAATTATTATATCTCCTCTGCTTAGTCATGACAATGCCAGAATACACACGAGCGCTGCAGCATCTGCAGAAATTCCGAGGTCTTGGGTTTACTGTCATGGATCATCCTCCATATAGTCCCAACTGACACCAACCTATTTTCATCTGTTTCCAAACCTTGAAGAACACACTGATCTATCGCTGGGAGAAATGTGTTCATCGCCAGGGTGACTATAAACATTCCACATCTTCATTCCTCATGTATATATATTTATTTCTCAACATAAAGTTTGATTTATTTAAAGATCTTTGAGTCTTCACACAAAAAACTCGGTGACAGTTCTTTTCATCCGGTCTTCGTACATTGTCTTCGATGTAGAAGTTAGTGGCAACACAATTTATCAATCAGGCCAAAAACGTTGCTACTGCTTGGTGTTGGTCTTATCACTTCACTTTTGATAAATCTCGCCCAGGCAGCAGTCGAACTGTCGGGCTGCTCTAGATGGGTACGCAGGTGGCTGACACATCGAGTATTCTTCTGTCTGTCTAACATGCGACGTGCTACATGCGCAGACGTTCCACTCATCTTCTAGAGCAGAGATAGATTCTAATTTCGTGTTAAATCATTTGATACTTCCGGGAACATGTCTCTCTGATGGAGTCGACAAATTTGTGACGATGTAGAGAATATACTCATGTCTATTTGTTTCCCTCCTATTGTCGCTGTCATTTTCGAGGTCGTTGTAACTTTTTACATAATGCTGCTCCGAATATATTCCATTTAAAAACTATTCACTGAAGTTGCCTCATCGTAGCCTTCCTTTTAAGGAGAGTTGGAACGCTCTATCCCGACAATATTAAATTTAGTCACTTGCCTTTCCTATATTTCAGAAAAAAAGTAGCCATTGACATGAAACTTTTACAGGACATTAAACTATATGTTGTGAGTCTACTGAACTACAGTAATTGCATTTCAGCCTCTGCTTCCGGAAATACAATTTTGTAACTACACGGTTAAAATTTTGCGCACTTTTTTTGTACGTTATCCTAAATAATTTTAAATATACATAACGTTATGTTCTACTTTTAGTGTAGTATGTCATTACTTCCTGAAAATTTTAATACTCTACTCGAAGTGGTTTCTGAAATTTAGGGAAAAATGCAACAGAAAATGTAAATTTTTGAGGAACGGCTTGTAAAGTTTCAAAAGACTGCAACTCACTTAATATATGCTAATTTTTTTTTTAATTTTCAGTCACTTAGAAGCACCCTGCATCATACTGTATATCATCCTCTTCATCTTTTTCCAAGTTTTCTCTTCTTTTCTTCTCTCTGGACTCCTTAGTGCCCAGCTGTGCTGCGAACTCTGCTTTATCAATGCGATCCAGTTTAGTCCAGGATTGATTCCCATATGCTGCAGCACTTTCAGCCTACCACTGTTGCCATCATTAAAAGCAATAACTGCATCACTGGCATCCCACTTTAGTATCTTCATTCCAACAGAAAATTTTTTGGTAAGTCAGTCAATATAGGACTATTGAACGACTCACTGGGATTTTGAGTCTGACCATGCAGACACTTCTTCAGTAATTCCGGATTTTCCAGGTCTCATTAAATAGGCTTTATGATATCCATGACTGCTGCTGGGATGGAACGTTTATGGTTGGATGAACTGTTTGAGTACTGGGCATTGTGGTAATAGCACCATGAATCAGGTCCAGGAGAGCAAAGGTGGTGTACTGGTTTTTCTTCAGTTAACAGTCTCTGGAAGAAGGTAGTCCGTACTGCCTGCTTCACTTTCAACAAATTCTCAGTATTATTTCTAATGATCATCCCATTATACTGCTGTTGTTAATCAATCATTTTGTCAGTCAGCCTGCCTCTGTTAGCTCTTAGCACTTCGACATACAAGCGTGTTTATACTACGAAACGATACGATACTGTTTTTGACAGTGCTACCAATATAAACACGTAATTCAACCTTTATTACACAGCAATCCACAGCGTTCTATATGAAAAATTACCGATTTTCTTAGATCTTGAAGTGATGCTCGTAAAAATTTTAACATTTTAGACAAGTGTATATTATATTTAAAAAACAAACACTTCGCGTGTGAGTTTATAAGTGATATATATCTTTCTATTAGTAAATTTGCAGATTTTATGCCCGCATCTCGTGGTCGGGCGGTAGCGTTCTCGCTTCCCACGCCCGGGTTCCCGGGTTCGATTCCCGGCGGGGTCAGGGATTTTCTCTGCCTTGTGATGACTGGGTGTTGTGTGATGTCCTTAGGTTAGTTAGGTTTAAGTAGTTCTAAGTTCTAGGGGACTGATGACCATAGATGTTAAGTCCCATAGTCCTCAGAGCCATTTGAACCATTTTTTTGCAGATTTTATAATCAGATTAAAATCCGAAAGTGTGGAAAAATTCCGCTGTAATTCCCCTTAAACAGAATGTTTGTCCAATAAACAAATCGTGGTATCTATCTTCTGTTAGCCGACATTCCAAGCGAACATTCCTGCCATCGTTTTACCCAAAATTGTGAGTCCGTAATAGCCATAGATGTACAAACTAATGACGAAACATAAGCAGTACAAGTCTTCATCGAATGGAGATCTATAAATTCACTATCAATTTTTTTCCGTCTAAGGAAATATAAATTATTTAGTCTTATAGGCTACTAGGATAACTAGAAAACTCAACAATGTCATTAAGTAGATTCATGTATACAGGGTGTAACAAAAAGGTACGGCCAAACTTTCAGGAAACATTCCTCACACACAAATAAAGAAAAGATGTTACGTGGACATGTGTCCGGAAACGCTTAATTTCCACGTTAGAGCTCATTTTTGTTTCGTCCACCTACGCTCAATGGAGCACGTTAACATGATTTCATACGGGATACTCTACCTGTGCTTCTAGAACACGTGCCTTTACAAGTACGGCACAACATGTGGCTCATGCACAATGGAGCTCCTGCACGTTTCAGTCGAAGTGTTCGTACGCTTCTCAACAACAGATTCGGTGGCCGATGGATTGGCAGAGGCGGACCAACTCCATGGCCTCCACGCTCTCCTGACCTCAACCCTCTTGACTTTCATTTATGGGGGCATTTGAAATCTCTTGTCTACGCAACCCCGGTACCAAATGTAGAGCCTTTTCGTGCTCATATTTTGGTCGGCTGTGATACAATACGCCATTCTCCAGGGCTGCATCAGCGCATCATGGATTCATTGCCACGGAGGGTGGATGCATGTATCCTCGCTAACGGAGGACATTTTGAACATTTCCTGTAACAAAGTGTTTGAAGTCACGCTGCTACGTTCTGTGCCTGTGTGTTTCCATTCCATGATTAATGTGATTTGAAGAGAAGTAATAAGATGAAAGTTTGGCAGTACCTTTTTGTAACACCCCGTCCTTAAATTGTCAGATTGCAGGTACAGCGTCAGATGTCCCTTTTCTTCCGTTTTAGGCGACAATTTGAGTCACCAAATGACTCAGGAGTCAACTACAACCAGCATGGTGGTCAACGGCACTACGTGAGTAGTGAGTGCTGGTCGCCTCGAGATAACGCCTCTCACCGCTTGGATTGGGAAGGACGACACGGCGGCCTTGGCCAGCGCATTAGTGTTGAGAGCGCTGTCATCAGTAGCCGTGACTCCCGCCTGGGACGTACTTCCTCTATGCCCGACTTCACATGGAAGACCGACAAATCACTTCCAGAACTCAAGCGTTTCTCCTCGGAGCACGACGCTTTGAAGACGCCACTGTGTTACTGCACGGAATCGTATTCAGGTCTGTCATGTTTCACCAACCAGGACAACTATTTAACAAGTGACCGCCATTTCGCACTGAAAAGAACAATATCAGTAAGTGATTTAACAAAAACTGACCGTGAACTAAACATACTCCCATCAGAACTAGATTTCAGCTCGTTTCCTATAGAAGGCACGATAGCACTATCAAGAACTCAAAGCAATAATTCATTAACATCCAATCAATCCTACTTTGTGCCAAAAATCTCTCAATCTGAAACTGAGTTGGTAAACTTGATGGTGACTTTCATTAACTCCTTTTAAAAATGGTCGCTAATCTAAAATAAAAAAAAAAAACAAAATAATGAAGTATTAAGATCAAAATCACAATAGCATGAAACAGCAACTATGCTGGAACAAAAATTTGCTTTCGGCCTGAAGGTGTCATGATAAGAAAATTCATAATTTCATTATCACAAATCATGCTGATCCCCTAGACGCGATCTTTGACAATAGTCAATGTATGTGGTACGACAGAACGAACTTCTAACCCAGAAATGAACTAAAACGCAATTAATTCTGTAAGTCAGTTGTGTGTGCACTGGCAGATAATTCATTTCTATGTACCAAGATGATGTATTAGAAGTCTGCGTTATGTGAACGATGAAGACACTAACCTCAAATAGACTGTAACTAGACGACGAATATGTGGGCTCTGGCAGAAGATCCTTTCTTTGAGTGTACCAAGATTTTGTATTAGTAGTCTGTGTGATGCGACCGATAAAGTCACTAAACCCAAACAGACTGTAACTCGATGACGAATTTGTGGCCTCTGGCAGAAGATCCTTTCATTGAGTGTACCAAGATTTTGTATTAGTAGTCTATGTGATGCGACCGATAAGGACACTAAACCCAAACAGACTGTAACTCGACGACGAATATGTGAGCTCTTTCAGAAGATCCTTTCTTTGAGTGTACCAAGATTTTGTATTAGTAATCTATGTGATGCGACCGATAAAGACACTAAACCCAAACAGACTGTAACTCGACGACGAATTTGTGGGCTCTGGCAGAAGATCCTTTCTTTGAGTGTACCAAGATTTTGTATTAGTAGTCTATGTGATGCGACCGATAAAGACACTAAACCCAAACAGACTGTAACTGGACGACGAATATGTGGGCTCTGGCAGAAGATCCTTTCCTTGAGTGTACCAAGATTTTGTATTAGTAGTCTATGTGATGCGACCGATAAAGACACTAAACCCAAACAGACTGTAACTCGACGACGAATTTGTGGGCTCTGGCAGAAGATCCTTTCTTTGAGTGTACCAAGATTTTGTATTAGTAGTCTATGTGATTCGACCGATAAAGACACTAAACCCAAACAGACTGTAACTCGACGACGAATTTGTGGGCTCTGGCAGATTATGCTTTTCCGTCTGCATACCAAGATAGGAAATTATTACTGTGTGAACAGTTACCGATAATGACTTTCTTTTCATTTATTATATTACGAAATTATTAATATGTGTCGACTGACAGATAAAGACGTGCTGGCTCATTTCCATGTAATACCAAAATTAATGTATGTTTTGGCAGATGTAACTATTCTAAAGAAATTGTCATGTATTCTCTCCTGGTTGTATGTGTCGTCACAAAATTATAATAATTTTTTTTCGGTCGAATGATGTGGGATTTACTTTTGGTTTTTCTATTTTTCTGCTTTCTATTATATTTATACAGTTATTAGTAGTCGGACTTCTTTGGCATCCATTTGTCCATATTAAGCAGTACTGTGTACGACAAAGTCGTCAATGACGCGGTATGTGAGAGAATACTTCGTGACACCAACCATGGATTACGCTTTTGGCACGCCGACGGCAATGTCGGAGCGGTCACTGTCGACCATGCCGGCTTAGGAATGCACACCATACGAGTTTTCGAACTCCCGTTCGAGCTACCGGCGGAAGACGTTACCGCGGCTTTCCGCCCATATGGCACTAAGGAGGGGCCGTACGGTCCCGGAACGAGACGGATCACCTCCCCCTGATGCTCCAGAGGCCGTCCGACTCGACGAGGCCTCAGAGAACCTACACGATGATAGGAATGACGACAACATGACGCCGACTGTGGCTGTGTCGATGCCTACTCTACTGGCTCGCTCAGGTGCTCCTGAAACAATGGGCTCCACCGTTGCGACTGCCGCCGAGACGTCCTGCGCCCCTACGACCGAAGTGGAACGTACGACCATCACAGCGACAGCGTCTTCAATGGTGTGGAGTGAGGACGTCGATGAGGACCCCGACCACACGCTGGGGACAGAGTTACCCCAGACGGGAGCTGATAACACCGTCAGGTGGCGTACGGCACGACTCGCCGTTGCCTCGCCCCTCTTCATCCTCCGCCGGTGGAGTTCCCCTTCACGGTGGGGTACCGCTCCAAACCTACCGAATTAGCGACAACCAACACTAACACCATTAACTCACCCGTAAAACTTCAACTGTTGCGAGAGATGATATGGGTGTCGGACGTCGACATCGCACTACCACAGGAAGTACACTTGGCCACACTTCCAGACGTCGCGGGATATGACACTTATCCTTCTCCTGGTGACCACCTGGGACGCGGCGTAGCCATCTACGCCAGAGAAGGCATTCCAGTGGCCGATATCACGTACCTTCCATCTGCCAGAGGCATGGCCGTCACCGTCATGGGGACGCGTATCGTCAACATTTACGCTCCGTCAGGCTCCACCCGCAGGCGCGACAGGGCCCTCATCTATTCAGAAGAAATCGCTCCTTTGTTTCTTGGACGCTGCGACCATTACTTGCTTGGGGGTGATTTTAATTGTGTCTTGCTCCCTAAAGTTCAAGTGCCCCACTACAACACCTGTCAAGAACTGCGTCTTGTCGTCCGAGATCTGTTGCTCCGCGACACTTTGCAAGTTCAGCACGGCGACGCGCCTGGACATATTTACCAGACGAGTCACTCCGCGAGCCGCCTTGATAGAATTTACGTCTCTGGGGAACTCACACCTGCAGTACAAGGTACAGAACTTTGTCCCCTGGCCTTTTCGGACCACTATGTCTACATCTGCAACATTCTCTTCCCCAAGCAAGTGGTCTGGCGCATTCTTGCACCGTGGAAGCTAAACACCTCCCATCTTCATGATCCCGAATGTCTTCAACGTGTTACCGAGACATGGGCCACCTGTGAGCGTCGCTTACCTAAACACTGCACGACCTTGACCTGGTGGCTGGTATGTACCAAACCTGCCATTCGACGTGCTTTGATTCAATATGGAAAGGAAGTTGCTATGTGGCGCCGGCACACTACCGACTATTTCTACGCCGTTCTCCGCGACCTGGACGCCCAACCGTCAACCCCCGACACCCAGAGGGAACGCAGCAGGATTAAGGCGCAAATTGTAACTCTGACACGCCGTAGACTGCAGAGGGCTCTGGTGCGAACCCGACGTCAAGATTCGGCGGAACAAGAACATCCGACCATGCAGCACATCGCCTCCGATTGGAAACATCGACGACAACAACTCATCACCGAGATCACCACCTGTCGCGGCCAGCACGTCACTTGCCAGGCCGAAATCGTCAGTGCCTTTGTCGACCACTACCGCACAATGTACCAGGAGGAGACTACCAACAACCACGCTGAGGAGTTTGTGTTACCACACGTAGCTCGCACCCTCACCAGCGACGAAGCGGACGAGCTGATGGAGCCCATTACGCGTGACGAAACCCACGATGCAATCAAAAAAGGTGCTCTGAGCAAGCCACCTGGTGTCGACCGATTGCCGATAGAATTTTATCGCGCTTTCTTCACACTAATGGCGTCACGATGGACAACGATGTTTCATGAACTGCTGACGATGGGGAACGCCGTGCCGCCGTCCTTCGTCACGGGCATTATTATACCCATGCACAAACCGACATCAGGTGTGACGAAAGCACATTACCGTCCCCTGACTCTGCTTAACGCAGACTGTAAAATTTTTACACGCCTACTTGGTTTTCCACCAGCCTTTATCGACGTGATCCGGTGCCTGTACGGCACCGCCGAATCGCTGATTCAGGTTAATGGCCGTGTGGCGGGACCAGTGGCGATCCGGCGTTCCGTACGCAAGGCTGCCCACTTTCGACCCTACTCAATGCCATAAGCCTGGAGCCACTCGTCGGGAGTGTGACGAGCCACATTTCTGGTCTCCCTCTGCGACAGCACAGTTTTCGATGTCGTGCGTATGCGGACGACCTCCTCCTCTTGATCCGCTCACGGAGTGAAACACACACGGTACTTGATTTGATATCGACGTACGGAACTGCAGCGGGCAGTAAAATGAATGTGGCTAAATCCACGGCGATGCCCATTGGACGCGGCCTCTCACACGACGACTTAGCACCTCTCCCCTGCGTACAAAAACTACGATACCTTGGTATCATTTTCACCTCCACCGTGCGCCGCTCCGCTGCCATCAATTTTCGGCGTGCACTCCAAACTATGCGCACGACGGAGCGACAAAATCTTCTCCGACGACTCGATTCTTTACAACGTGTCCAATACCTGAATCAACATGTGGCGTCCAGATTGGTCCACATTGCAAAGGTCCTCCCGCTGCCATCAACTATTGGACGCAGCCTCCAGGCTGCCTTCGGATACTTCCTTACGGCCGGTACGCTCTTTAAGGTCCGCTACGACGCGCTCACCCTTCCCCCGCGAGCGGGTGGCCTCGGCCTTGTCAATGTGCGACTCCGCGCGGCATCCTTGTACATGTCCACCATGCACAAGCAGTGGCACGGGGGCACCTCCCTTACGCGCAGCTTGCTGGAAATCCTTGTGCCCGCGACCATAACACCACCAGTACCAGTGGGACACATCAAGCACCATCTGACGCACATTTCTGATTTCATCGTCGACTTCAGTTTTGCTCACATACACTTACCGACCACACGTTCTCCTCGACCTAAAGATTTTTACACTCCAGTCCTTCGTTCCATATCAGCAACAATATCGAACTGAGACATCCGTCAACGCGTTGGCCCACGGTTTGGCGTCACATCCACCAGCCTTTTCTTCCCTCCAACGTCCGGGCAGCATGGTACCAAGTCGCAAATGAAAAATTCGCCACAAATCATCGTCTTCACGCCATCGAACTAAAGGACTCTCCACTTTGTTCCATTTGCCACCTGCCACCAGTGACGTCTGGAAACTTGCCCGACAGTTCGTTGCCTGTTACCTCTGCGTCCCGCCGGACTCGATTGATCCATGGACTTTTATCCATCCTGAGAATACTTATGTCCCCGCCACCAAAAATCATACGATTGTATGGGTCAAGGGATGGTCGATCACCTACTTGTATAATGACGGCGACAAATCACGCCTTGATTTCTGGCGGTACTTACAAACCGCCCACAGTGACGTCGAGCACCGACCACGCTACCGCGCCTTCTTCGCCAAATACCTACATGCGATCTTTACGTCACCCCCGCTCAGTTGGATGGTGCCACATGCCGACAGCACTTCTGCCTCCCCTGCTGACATCTGAGACCCCCCGCGCTACTTTCTGCATTGTAACCCACAGTGGAGTAGGCGCATGGACACGCGCCTCCTTCCTTTCATGCGGTATACCACAAAACACTGGTTTTTCCCTCACTCCACTGTATATTGCTTCACACCTTTTAGCTTACATCAGTATTATTATTCTTTTTTTCCTACACCTTGTTCATAAAAGAAAAATTGCTCGCCTTGTTCGAGTATAATGATGTCTTGTGTTATTTTCGCCGGACGGGTGGCATTTCTGTTGTATTTAAGTTTGCACCAATAAAGATATTACGTTCATTTACCCTGTTCCTGGTAAAAAACATAATAAAATAATAAAATGAAATTAAAATAAATCAAAAAGCTACTTTGAGGGAGTGATTCAGGGGCGGCAGGTGGAGACATCGCGGCCAGGCCTCGGGTTCCGACCCCTGCCCGCCTTGTCTCCACCTACTCATAACTGAACACTCTTAAAATAGCTTTCTGTATAAAAAGAGAAAAAAATAAAATAAAAGAAAGAATAAAAAAATGGTCAGCGCGACCAAACGTCAATCCTACGGGCCCAGCTTCGATTCCCGGCAGTGTCGGAGATTTTCTCCGCTCAGGGAGTAGGTGTTGTGTTGTCCTAATCATCATCATTTCATCCCCATCGATGCGCAAGTCGCTTAAGTGGCGTCAAATTGATAGACTTGTACCCGGCGAACGGTCTATTCAATGGGAGGCCCTAGTCATATGATATTTAATTTATTTACCCAAGAGATCCATCTAGTACCGTGGGAGTTACTCCATGATGTCATAACACATATTCTATCATCGTGATCCTTCTTCTAGTCAATGCTTTACACAAGTGTTTTTCTTTGTAAATTCTAATGCAGAAACTTCTCATTCTTTGCCTTATCGACCCCCGTAATTTTCAACACCATACTATGGACCGCGTCTACGAGTAAAACGCCCCAATGTTGTTCTTATCCACAATCTATGACTCACTACGATACAATGCAGTACTTCAACTGTACATCCCGATATTTCTTCGTCAATTATTGCCTATGTTTGGTCTTACTTGACTTCTCTTGTTCAGGATACTCTCTACGTTTGTACTGATCCGCTTTTAGCGTCTTACTTACTTCATCCATCATGTGTAATTTTGCTTCCAAGGTAACAAAAATCTTTAACCTCGGCTGCTTCGTGGTCCCTAGTTTTAATGTTAAGTTTATCACGGATCTCATTTTTACTACTCCTCATTACTTTTGCCTTTCTTCAGTTTACTTTCAAGACATCTTCTGTATAAATTAAACTGTTCATTCGATTCAACACGGCGCGTAACAGTTCTTTACGTTCACTGGCGATAGCAGTGTCATTTTCGGATCTTATCACTGATATCACAATCTTCGACTTTTCTTTTGTTTCCGTCATTGCTTCTTCAATGTATAGATCAAACGGTACGGGCGAAAGACTACATCCTTGCCTCACACTCTTTTCAATCCGAGCATTTCGTTCTTTGTCTTCCAGCCCTTTTGTTCCCTCTCGGTTCTTGAACGTATTGTAGATTGCGTGTCTATTCCTATAGCTTACTCCTATTTTTCTAAGAATTTCGAACATCTTGCACCATTTTACGCTGTTTAACGCTTCTTCCAGGTCGACGGAGCCTATAAACTGTCATGATTATTTTTCAGTCGTGCTCCCATTATTAACCGTAACTTTAGAACTGCCTCTCTGGTGCCCTTATCTTCGCGAAATATAAACTGAACATCAAGGCCCTGTTGGTCTAGATTGTCCCACTCCTAAACGGCGATTCGGCGTAGATCCCTCAGAGTGGTTCGTGGGTCACGTAGTCCATAAACAGCCCTTTTAAATCTATCCCAGTCATGTTCGATAGGATTCATGTCTGGAGAACATGCTGGCCACTCTAGTCAAACGATGTCGTTATCCTGAAGGAAGTCGTTCTCAAGATGTGCTGCTCATGCATGGTTGTTTAAATATTTGGGCGGGTTTATTGACATCTGTCAACAGACAAAGGGACTATGTCTGTGATACAATGTACACAGTCAATGTCTGTGTTCAGGATTTCTGGGAACCAGGGTGATGTAAAACCTTTTTCGATGCATATATGTCCTGCAAGGTGTCATTATTATTATTATTATTGTTATTCCTTTTTTTATGAAATTTAGCTCTTCATTGCATCCAGATGATTCCTGATTTCCTTACGCTTTGTATGTATAAATGTAGCGTTTCCCTTCTCACAAGAAGCTAAACTAATATTCAGACCCTAAGAAACTCAGCTCGAGAGACAGTCGCAAACTAAAGAGACTCGTGATACAAAGAACTGGACTACGCGAAAAAGATCAATTTGCTTACTGAAATGTGAAACATGTAAAGTATTTACAAAAATCTAATATGTTTTTCTGTAAATGAAGATACATATACGTTAAAAAATCCGAAGTTGTGTATCTAAATGGCTCTAATCTCAGATGTGACTAACAGTTTATGTGACAGGGCTACAGCGATTTGGCTAGCTGAATGTGGCAAATAATTCACGTTAAAATCATCCTGCATGACACGTGTAAGCTGTTATTCGGCTTCATCGCTTTGAGAACTCTCGTCCCATACAGGATACAGATGTTCGAGTTTCCTGCCTGCCTCCTTCTTTTAAATCCGAAATCGCCGCGACCCCGTGCATCTACCTCCTTTCTATTTTGCCCGCACTGGTAGATTACATACTTAGTATTACTCACGTCGCTGCGAAAATACTGGTTACAACCATGTTGTTGCTGCATGGTGTACACACTGTTTACAGAAAATATTTCACGCTGAAGACGAAACTACAATATTAGATTATTTCATGTTTGCCTTTGTGAGCGTACAAACGTTCGCTGCAGATCCGTCGCGATCTTCTGGGGTGCCGCCGAGTAGGGTTAGGCGTCCCTAGGTCGGTGGAGCAACAATTGTTCTGATCAGGACAGGCAGCCACGAAGTCTTCACGCAAACGTTTTCTCAAGGTTTTACTGTTAGCGGCGGATTATAAAATGAAGTAAAATATTTCTGATCTTCCAGTAGATTGATACTGTTAGGAGACCTTGTTGTTGTTGTGGTCTTCAGTCCTGAGACTGGTTTGATGCACCTCTCCATGATACTCTATCCTGTGCAAGCTTCTTCATCTCCCAGTGCCTACTGCAGCTTACATCCTTCTGAATCTGCTTAGTGTATTCATCTCTTGGTCTCCCTCTACGATTTTTACCATCCACGATGCCCTCCAATACTAAATTGGTGATCCCTTGATGCCTCAGAACATGCCCTACCAACCGATCCCTTCTTCTAGTCAAGTTGTGCCACCAAACTTCTCTTGTCCCCAATCCTATTCAATACCTCAAATTACTTATGTGATCTACCCATCTAATCTTCAGCATTCTTCTGCAGCACCAAATATTAAAAGCTCCTATTCTCTTTTTGTCTTAACTATTTATTGTCTATGTTTCACTTCTATCCATGGCTACACTCCATAAAAATACTTTCAGAAATGACTTCCTGACACTTAAATCAATACTCGATGTCAACAAATTTCTCTTCTTTAGAAACGCTTTCCTGGCCATTTCCTGTCTACATTTTATATCTTCTGTACTTCGACCATCATCAGTTATTTTGCTCCCCAAATAGCAAAACTCCTTTACCAATTTAAGTGTCTCATTTCCTAATCTAATTCCCTCACCATCACCAAACTTAATTCGACTACATTCCATTATTCTCGTTTTGCTTTTGTTGATTTTTATCTTACACCCTCCTTTCAAGACACTGTCTATTCCGTTCAACTGCTCTTCCAAGTCCTTTACTGTCTCTGACAGAATTACAATGTCATCGGCGAACCTCAAATTTTTTATTTCTACTCCATGCATTTTAATACCTACTCCGAACTTTTCTTTTCTTTCCTTTACTGCTTGCTCAATATGCAGATTGAATAGCATCGGGGAGAGGCTACAACCCTGTCTCACTCCCTTCCCAACCACTGCTTCCCTCTCATGTCCCTCGACTCTTATGACTGACAACTGCTTTCTGTACAAATTGTAAATAGCCTTTCGCTCCCTGTATTTTACCCCTGCCACCTTCAGAATTTGAAAGAGACTATTACAGTCAACATTGTCAAAAGCTTTCTCTAAGTCTACAAATGCTAGAAACGTAGGTTTGCCCTTCCTTAATCTTTCTTCTAAGATAAGTCGTAGGGTCAGTACTGCCTCACGTGTTCCAACATTTCTACGGAATCCAAACTTATCTTCCCCGAGGTCGGCTTCTACCAGTTTTTCCAGAATTGGCGCTAGTATTTTGCAGC
Organism: Schistocerca gregaria; assembly: GCF_023897955.1. Classification (NCBI taxonomy): domain Eukaryota; kingdom Metazoa; phylum Arthropoda; class Insecta; order Orthoptera; family Acrididae; genus Schistocerca; species Schistocerca gregaria. Next base: position 56,299,238 of record NC_064925.1, on the reverse strand, counting down.
TTTGACTTATTAAACTGATAATTCCGTAAATTTGCCATCTGTCAACACCTTCTTTCTTCTGGGTTCTTATTATTATATTTTTCTGGAAGTCTGAGGGAATAGCAGACATACGACTTGTAATTTACTAAAGTACAGGAGAACTGGAATTCGATAACTCAGCTTTTCATTTGCACGGCTCGACGTTTACTATGTGGTTTACGTGGAAGCAACACTCCCCGTGGTTATTTCCGCATACTATCGTGTTGCCCCCCCCCCCCTTCCCCATGAACCATGGACCTTGCCGTTGCTGGGGAGGCTTGCGTGCCTCAGCCGTACCGAAGGAGCAACCACAACGGAGGGGTATCTGTTGAGAGGCCAGACAAACATGTGGTTCCTGAAGAGGGGCAGCAGCCTTCTCAGTAGTTGCAGGGGCAGCAGTCTGGATGATTGACTGATCTGGCCTTGCAACATTAACCAAAACGGCCTTGCTGTGCTGGTAGTGCGAACGGCTGAAAGCAAGGGGAATCTACAGCCGTAATTTTTCCTGTTGGACACGCTGCTTTACTGTATGATTAAATCATGATGGCGTCCTCTTGTGTAAAATATTCCGGAGGTTAAATAGTCCCCCATTCGGATCTCCGGGCGAGGACTCCTCAGTGGGAATTAGTGAAGTTCGGTGGCAGAAGGAACAAGACTTTTGGTCAGGTGAATACAGGGTTATAAATACAAAATCAAATAGGGGTAATGCAGGAGTAGATTTAATAATGAATAAAAAAAATAGGAGTGCGTGGGAGCTACTACAAACAGCATTGTGAACGCATTATTGTGGCCAAGATAGATACAAAGCCCACGCCTACTACAGTAGTACAAGTTTATATGCCAACTAGCTCTGCATATGATGAAGAAATTGATGAAATGTATGATGAGATAAAAGATATTATTCATGTAGTGGAGGGAGACGAAAATTTAATAGTCATCGGTGACTGGAATTTGTCCGTAGGAGAAGGGAAAGAAGGAAACATAGTGGGTGAATATGGATTGGGGCTAAGAAATGAAAGAGGAAGCCGTCTGGTAGAATTTTGCACAGAGCATAACTTAATCATTGCTAACACTTGGTTCAAGAATCATAAAAGAAGGTTGTATACATGGAAGAATCCTGGAGATACTAAAAGGTATCAGATAGATTATATAATGGTAAGGCAGAGATTTAGGAATCAGGTTTTAAATTGTAGGACATTTCCAGGGGCAGATGTGGACTCTGACCACAATCTATTGGTTATGACCTGTAGATTAAAACTGAAGAAACTGCAAAAAGGTGGAAATTTAAGGATTTCTGCTAGCAATCCTTGGGTAACAGAAGAAATATTGAATTTAATTGATGAAAAGAGAAAATATAAAAATGCAGTAAATGAAGCAGGCAAAAAGGAATACAAACGTCTCAAAAATGAGATCGGCAGGAACTGCTAAATGGCTAAGCAGGGATGGCTAGAGGACAAATGTAAAGATGTAGAAGCTTATCTCACTAGGGGTAAAATAGATACTGCCTACAGGAAAATTAAAGACACCTTTGGAGAGAAGAGAACCACTTGTGTGAATATCAAGAGCTCAGATGGCAACCCAGTTCTAAGCAAAGAAGGGAAAGCAGAAAGGTGGAAGGAGTATATAGAGGGTTCATAGAAGGGCGATGTACTTGAGGACAATATTATGGAAAGGGAAGAGGATGTAGATGAAGACGAAATGGGAGATAAGATACTGCATTAAGAGTTTGACAAAGCACTGAAAGACCTGAGTCGAAACAAGGCCCCAGGAGTAGAAACTATTCCATTAGAACTACTGACGGCCTTGGGAGAGCTAGTCATGGCAAAACTCTACCAGCTGGTCAGCAAGATGTATGAGACTGGCGACAGACTTCAAGAAGAATATAATAATTCCAATCCCAAAGAAAGCAGGTGCTGACAGATGTGAAAATTACCGAACTATCAGTTTAATAAGTCACAGCTGCAAAATATTAATGCGAATTCTTTACAACGAATGGAAAAACTGGTAGATGCGGACCTCGGGGAGGATCAGTTTGGATTTCGTAGAAATGTTGGAACACTTGAGGCAATACTGACCTTACGAGTTATCTTAGATGAAAGATTAAGAAAAGGCAAACCTACGTTTCTATCGTTTTTAGACTTGGATAAAGTTTTTGACAATGTTGACTGGAATAGTCTCTTTCAAATTCTGAAGTTGGCAGGGGTAAAATACAGGGAGCGAAAGGCTATTTACAAGTTGTTCAGAAACCAGATGGCAGTCATAAGAGTCGAGGGGCATGAAAGGGAAGCAGTGGTTGGGAAAAGAGAGAGACACGGTTGTAGCCTCTCCCCGATGTCATTCAATCTTTATATTGAGCAAGCAGTAAAGGAAACAAAAGAAAAATTCGGAGTAGGTATTAAAATTCATAGAGAACAAGTAAAAACTTTGAGTTTCACCGATGGCATTGAAATTCTGTCAGAGACAGCAAAGGACTAGGAAGAGCAGTTGAACGGAATGGACAGTGTCTTGAAAGGAGGATATAAGATGAACATCAAGAAAAGCAAAACGAGAATAATGGAATGTAGTCGAATTAAGTCGGGTGATGCTGAGGGAACTAGATTAGGAAATGAGACACTTAAAGTGGTAAAGGAGTTATACTATTTAGGAAGTAAAATAACTGATGATGGTCGAAGTAGAGAAGATATAAAATGTAGACTGGCATTGGCCAGGAAAGCGTTTCTGAAGAAGAGAAATTTGTTAACATCGAGTATATATTTATGTATCAGGTAGTCGTTTCTGAAAGTATTTGTATGGAGCATAGCCATGTATGGAAGTGAAACATGGACGATAACTAGTTTGGACAAGAAGAGAATAGAAGCTTTCGAAATGTGGTGCTACAGAAGAATGCTGAAGATAAGGTGGATAGATCACGTAACTAATCAGGAGGTATTGAATAGGATTGGGGAGAAGAGAAGTTTGTGGCACAACTTGACTAGAAGAAGGGATCGGTTGATACGACATGTTCTGAGGCATCAAGGGATCACAAATTTGGCATTGGAGGGCAGTGTGGAGGGTAAAAATCGTAGAGGGAGACCAAGAGATGAATACACTAAGCAGATTCCGAAGGATGTAGGTTGCAGTAGGTAATGGGAGATGAAGAATCTTGCACAGGACAGAGTAGCATGGAGAGATGCATCAAACCAGTCTCAGGACTGAAGACCACAACAACAACACAATATATTATGTTGGTAGTTTGGGCAGATGCCCATTATGTGATTTTATTTCAGGGTGAATGTTCACACTGGATAGCTGAGGGAGCTGGTCCATGGCGATTCCATCGAGCAAGAATCGAGTATACTGAACAGCCTGTAATCCACTCCAGCGTGTCACAATGGAGGAATTCTCATCCGGCGTGACGCACCAGTGCTACGATAAAATCATGATCCAGACATACGGGGAGTTTAGTCTTCTTGGAGCTTGACATTAGGATAGTATGTGCAGGGTCACGGTTCAATTCCCACTTCAGGCGATAGTTTTTAATACGCTCTAGTACACTACGCCAAATGGAGAACACGAGATTCCACTGCGGTTCCAAATTCACATTAAATATGATGTACCTTCGCTAACGATTACAGATTGGGTTCGGCCATGTCAGAAGCGTAAGTGGCAGCATATAGAAACTTTCTCACTAGCAACTTTTCTTACACTAGTATTTTTATTTTATTTAAAGAACCAAATGCCATGTAAAGTCACAGGGCATTTACTCTGTCTTTTATTTCAGCTGGAGATGTTGAATCTATTGGTTCTGCTTTCACGGGATTTGACCATTTCGGGTGCAGGCGATGCGTAAAGCTTTGTGTCCTGCAGTCATCAAGGGTACACGAGTAGGTCTTCGGCTCCGAAAGCACATATCAATTATGTTTAGTTCAATGGTTCGTATACTGACCCTAGTTTATGGCCCAGCAGCGAAATATGCAGCAATTTACGGAAAGGTTGCACTTCTGTCACGTTGAACGGTTCTCTTCAGCCCTCGTTGCTCCCGTTCTTGCTGGATCTTTTTCCGGCCGCAACGATGTCGGAAATCTGAAGTTTCACCACATTCTTGATATTCACGGTACACTGGTGAAATGATCGTAGGGGAAAATCCCTTGTTTACCTCGTACGTGCTGTGTCCCATTGCTCGCACACCGACTGTAACGCCACTTTCAGACTCACTTAAATCTTGATAACCTGCCATTGTGGCAGCAGTTAGCGACCTAACAACTGCGCCAGACACTTGTTGTCTTATATAAAGGTTGCCGACCGCAGCGCCGTATTCTGCCTGTATGTGAATACGAATGCCTATACCAGTTTATTTGGCGCTTCAGTGTATAAGGCCGGTATTACACTATCAAATTTCTTTGTCAAATATCTTTGTCAAAGGTCTTTGCCAAATATATTTGATGGTGTAATAGGAACTTTGTCAAATGTCGTCCAATCAAATCTAGGGCCTCGCTGTAGATTTGATCAAAGAAATCACTTGTCTTCTGTTCATTGCAATGTGACATGTTAACACACGGAGTGCTAGCATTGCCGGTAAATACAATTGGTATGTGCCGACAACTACAAAATTAATACAACTGTTTGGAGCTGATGAGGCGCTTTACAACGTGAAGCACCTTGAATACAAAAATAGATTAAGAAGATTGAAGACCTGACCTGACCTAACCTAACCTAACATAGCATAACCCTCTCCTGTAGCAAGGAATCGGAGCGTTACAGTGAGCCTGTCTTCTGAAGATGTAGCAGTTCTTAAGTGAATATTGTGCTTTGTGATATGAGGACACACTGCACTGAACACATTTAGAAATGTATGCTCATCCATTCTTAATTAATTGATGTACGTCTTCACCCAGATTACATTAGTTTTTCGTTCCATAGATCCGTGCTGAGGAGATCCTCGTGGATGTGGAACATGTCAATAGTAATAATATGAATAAATACAATACATAATTTGTTTCTATTAAAAATTTCGTCAATGGAGTAGAAGGAGTTGGCCACTAGCAAGTCTTTCAGGCTCCTTTTAAACTGATCTTTATTTGTAACTAAATTTTTTATGTTTGCTGGCAAATTATTGAAGATGAGTGTTCCTGAATAGTGGACCCCTTTTTGAACTAAAGTAAGTGCTTTTAAGTCCTTGTGCAGATCATTTTTGTTCCTGGTATTGTACGTATGAACTGAGTTGTTTGTTGGAAAAATAAATATATTATTATTATTAAGGAGTAAATATACTGAGAGGCAGTAGTTAGTATACCCAGTTCTTTGAAGAGGTTTCTGCAGTACGTCCATGAATTTACTCCACAAATAATACGTATTACACGCTTTTGGACCCTGAAAACTTTTGTTTGACTTGAAGATTTACCCCGAAATATTATACCATATGTTATTATGGAATGAAAGTAGGCAAAGTATGCAAGCTTTTTTCATTTTTGTGTTGCCTATGCCTCCTAACACTCGAATTGCAAATACAGATTTGTTAAGGCGTTTCTGCAGTTCTTTGGTGTGCTCCTCCTACTGAATTATTATCGAGTTGTAATCCCAGGAATTTCAGACTGCCAACCTCGTCTGTATGGTTCCTTTTTTCCCCAACTTCTTTCCCGCATGTGCACACAATGCAATTGCGGCACGTGCAACTGCTGCGGTTAATAACATGTTGTTGTCAGCCATCTTGAACTTTGACGAAAAATTTGGTAACAGTGTAGTACCCCTTCTAGCGCTACGTCAAAGGCCTTTGTCAAATATATTTGACGGAATATTAGATCACATCTTTGACAAAGAAATTTGATAGTGTAATACCGGCCTAAGGAAAGCGTACCGAGAAGGAACTCGGTAGCTCGTGACGCTACACTGACTGCAAGCTGTGGGCTGAGGGCAGCGCCGGCGCAGTCAGCTGGAGGAGTTTTGAGGCGGCAGCAGGCCGCCGCTGGTGGGACGAGCCGAGTCACAGTGGCGTAGGCCCGCCTGCCCTGGAGGGAGGGAGGACCTGTTGCCCGCTCTGAACGAGGGGTGCGGAGCGGCATCTGGCAGTGCGCCTCCTGCAACCAACGAGCAAACTAAACTGTCTCGTTTTGTACGGTAGCGAAATTAGGAGGGGGCCAGCAGTCCACCAGTATGGTCACAAGTTTGTCTGCCTGTCTACGGGGATTGGACAAACGTAAGGAAACGTGGGGAGAAACGAATGCGTGAACATAAATGCAGGCGCCAGCCAAGTCTGGAAGTTACCCTGTTGTATCTGACCACGAACGGCAGCTGTGAAACGTCCTCAGTACTCTGCAAGTGTCAGTCGTGGCCAGAACGACGTTCCGTCTACTTGTGACACCATTATGCCGGAGCTAAGAAGCTCGTTTGATGGGTGCTTCGGTAACAAAGGCAGCCGAGGTGTTTATTGTTTCGAAAGGCACCTTATCAAAGTAACGGATGGTTATAATTAAACTTTGGCCGGCCGGTGAGGCCGAGCGGTTCTAGGTGCTACAGTCTGGAACCGCGCGAACGCTACAGTCGCAGGTTCGAATCCTGCCTCGGACATGGGTGTGTGTAATGTCCATATGGTAGCTAGGTTTCAATAGTTCTAAGTTCTAGGAGACTGATGACCTCAGAAGTTAAGTCCCATAGTGCTCAGAGCCATTTGAACCAATTAAACTTTCTCCATTCAACAAGTTATAACACGGTAACTAATTACCGTACGGAGACCAAACTTGGTAGCGTTAAAGTCAAGGACATGGGGAAGTGAAATAATGCGGAATGAATTCAGTTGAAACACTTTTAATGTGCTTCTACGGTACATCATACCATTACATACTGGTACCATTAGCGCTACAAAAGGGGTTCAATATGGCGCCCATTAGTGTCAAGTAGAGTCTGAAAGAGCAGGATTGCATTGTGCACAACAGAACGAATCATGTCTCTAGGTATGTTGGCTACCTCTCTCGATACACTGCGCTTCAGATCAGCACATGTGTGAATGTTCCCCTGGTAACCCCTGTCCTTCAGGCAGCCCCACAACGAGGAATCTCAGGGAGTGAGACCGGGTGGTCGTGCCGGCCAAGCATTTGGAAACGACCGGCTGATAATTCGATCGTTACCAAATGTGATTCAGAGAAGCAGGTGAACTTCACCATCGATGTGCGGTGGGGCGCCATCTTGCGTATAACTTTTGAGTTCAGTACCCTGTAGGGCGGGTATGACATGATTGTGAAGCATATCGCAGTAACTCTGCCCAGTCACACTGCACCTCTTTAATCCTGGAGCGCCAGCCTTTTCAAAAATGGTCCCAATGATGGACGTAGCCGTGAAGCCACACCATACGATCACACATTGACCATACAGGAGAATTTCATGCACAGTCACTGGAGGTGGAGATCCCCACCCATTCCTGTGTGTTCACCTCACCCGTGAGAGAAAAATGAGCTTCGTCTGTCCATAGAGTGGTGCACGGCCAGCCCTCGTCAAGTTCATTCCTTGCGAGAAGGTGGAGGGCGAAGTAAACACGTCGTTGTGCGACCTGTGGTGGCAGCTATCGTACGACATGGATCTTGTACGAGTGCTGTTTGAGAATGATTCGCAGCACCTTTCGTACAGTGGACTATCGGATATTCAACTGTCGTGACACAGCAAGCCGGCGACATTCTCGAAGTGCAGCTGCAGCGTTACTGTTACTTTGATAATACCACTTTACCAGTAATGCCCTGCTCCTTTGGTCCAAGCTCATGGTCACACGCCAACAAGTGCACAGCGGCTGGTCAGGAGTGAGAAACTGTGAGCCACGCTGACTGATTACGGCACCTGGTGTCCCACGATTACTATGAAAAGCCGCGTTAGTGACGAGGAATATGTAACAATTTCGGTTGGTCAGGTCCATTTCACGGTGCAATATATGTTGCCCAATGGTGATGCTGTGTTAAAATGTAACAGGCCCCTGTTCACACAGCTCGCATCGTCCGGCACTGGTTTTGTGAGCGCGAGAGTGAACTGACGCGCCTTCCCTGGCCACCGCAGTCCCAGATCTCAATGTTATCGGGCTTTTATGGTCCACTTTCGAGAAAAGGGTGCGTGAATGCCATCCACCTTCCTTGCCGTTACCAGATCGTGATGCTATTTTACAGTAAGTGTGTTACAGGATTGCCATGAAAATCATACGGTAGCTGTATTTGTCTATTCCGAGGCCACTGGAAACTGTTTTGAATGTCGATGGTTTCCATTGGCCGTATTACCCATGGGAATGTGTTGTATTTCTGTAGTTCCCATATTTTCGAGTAACGGCTGTACGTTAACCCCTCTAAAGCGGTGACAGACTCCCTGTTGCAGGTTGCCTCTGTGACGGTTTATAGGCGCTGCAAAAATTTTGTTTTCAGTGCTTCATACAATTACTGACCGAATTAATAATGTCAATTGCTTTTGTTATCAACGCACAAAGAGTGAAAGTCGTACGTTAATGGCCTAACACAATAAATCAAGCATTTAAGTTAGAAGCTGTGTACGAGTTTTGCGTAGCTCGTGGCGCGCATATTAGCCAGACTACACTTATCCAGGGTGTGATAATGAGAGCACTACCCCATCTAGCCCGCTGTGCTGTTTGAGAGGGAACGGTGGGCTTTCGAAGACGGCAGAGCAGCCTCGGACGTGCTGCATTAGGAAATTCGGAAAACTTAAGCTGAATATCATGAAAAGCGGTATTATGCTGTTACTGACTGTTAGCAGAACAGCGTACACGTACAAAAATAAAAATAAATTGATTTTGCATTGCAGCTGCATTACACCAGTAACATTGTTCCACGAACACTTCTTACTAAAATTCAGCTGATATAGAGAAAAAGAGGCAAAAACAAATAGTCTCTATAGCACGCCGTTAGTGATGGGATAAATTCTAGTAACTACATGTGAAAGGAAAAAATCACGTAGAACTTTTGTACCGAGAGTGCCATGGTTACAATTCCCAACAAATTACACTAAGGCAACGAAACTCATGGGATAGTGATTTGCAAACATAGAGATGGCAGTAAGTGTCGCGTACAATGCTTGTAAAAGGGCAGTGCAAGGCAGAGGTGTCATTTGTACTCAGGTGATTCACGTGAAAAGGTTTCCGGCGTGATTATGGTCGCACGACAGAAATTAACGGACTTTGTACGAGGAGCAGCAGTTGGAACCAGACGCATGGGACATCGGAGAGCGAGAGGGAATTCAATATACCGAAATGCTCAGTGTCAAGAGCGCGCCGGAAATAGCAAATTTCTGGTGTCGCCTCTCACCACCGACAACGCAGTGGTTGGCGGCCTTCACTTAACGACCGAGAGCAGCGGCGTTTGCGTACAGTTGTCAGTACTAACAGACCAGCAACACCGATTGAAATAACTGTAGAAAGCAATGTGGGAGATACGCAAAACGAGTACATCAGGACAATGCCTCAAAATTTGGCATTAATGGGCTATGGCAGCAGACGACAGACGCAAGTGCCTTTACTAAGAACACGACATTGCCTGCAGCGCCTCTCCTGGGCTCGTGACCACATCGGTAGATTCTAGACAAATGGAAAACCGTGGTCTGATCAGACGAGTCCCATTTCCAACTGGTAAGCGCTGATGGTAGTATTCGAGTGTGTCGCAGGTCCCACGACACCATGGACCCAATTTGTCAACACGGCACTGTACGATCTGGAGGTAGCCTCGTAATCGTGTGAGCATGGAATGGGCCGGATCCTCTGGTCCAAGAAGCGATCATTGATTGGAAATGGTTATGTTCGGCTATTTGGAGACTGTTTGCAGCCATTCATGGAGTTCATATTCCCAAACAACAATGTGCCATGTCACCGAGCCAGAACTGTTCGTGACTGGTTAGAAGAACATTATAACATTACAACTCGAGTGAATAATTTGGCTAAACAGACCGCCCAGCATGAGACCGTCAGACATTAATGCGACATAATCGCCAACACTTTCGGTATTATGGACGACTGTAGAGACAGCTTGCCTCAACATATCTGCAGGGAACTTCCGACGAGTTGAGTCCATTCCCCGTCAAGTTTGTTAAGTTCCTGCACTAACCGGGCGAAAAGAGGTCCGACAGGATATTAGGAGGTTACCCGTGGTTTTTGTCACCTCAGTGTGTCTCACAAACAAAACAAACTGTTCATAATTTTTTAGTTACTTTCGTTTCGCTGAAGACATAATAAAACTGCTATCTGGTACAAATTACCGGCATGCTGACAGGTGCAGCAAGTTTATCAGATTGTCTGCACTCAGGCTGCCACGTAATCGTGACTTACTTTAGTTTCATTACCGAAAAAAAATCTTCCACGTTCATAAGCTGATGCAAACATAGGTATCACTTTTACATCCCAGTTGGAGACGTGGAAGACTTTAGTAGAAGACTTTAGTAGAACTCCTGGTTAGTATAAACGTAATAGAATTTGTCTTTTAGTCGGGAATTTCACTGCTGATGGATATTTTCCATCTGAAAATGAACAGGAACACTTTCAACTGATATGGTAACTGGTATTGTAAACGTCGGAAATAGAGATGCGACTTCGACAGTATTCTGGAAACTGTTCCTTTATTTCTTCCAACACCGAAATAAATTGATTCAAATGGACATTACCGTAGCACCAGAGAGCTCAGGGAAGCGGGTGTTGTTCTTTTTCAGAAATTGTCGCTTCTACAACGCGATTTTCGTTTTAAATGCGTCCACCTTTTCCAATAAATCAGATACTAATTGGTTTACACCTTGTAAAGTCTTATTGAGGGAGTTCACGCGTGCAAACAGGTCTACTAAAAATTCGAGGAATGCGGTCGATTCCGGCTCTTGTAACGTTGGTTCCTGCTTTTCGTTTTCCTTCATAAATGGAACAGTTGAAGGACTCAGTTCGAAAAATCGTTTCAGGCATTCTCCTCTGTTTAACCAACGTACTTCATAATAGTAAAGCAAGTCTTCTTACTGTTCGTGCGAGACATAATACCCAAGTGAGTTTGGATAATTTACTATTCGAACCACCAGTTTCATGACGTGCTCCATCATTGCAGATTTAGCACAATGTGTTGCCTGATGATCGAAACGATGAATTCCGTGCAAATTCTCCGTTGATCGATGTAATTTTTTGCGCAACGATGCTACGAGCCCATATTGTCTCCATCGTATGGCTGGCGCTCCAATTGCGGTACCTCAGACAACGTGTTCCGGTTCAGGCCGGTGGTGTCAATGGCCTCTTCAACAGTTTCCATTACTGTCCTTGTGTCTTTCATTGGCAACGAGTGTAACATTTCTTGTGTCACATGCGAATTGTTGTCGAGCCCATTAAAATAAATCAGGAGTTGTGCAGAGTCCGAAATGTCGATCGACTCGTTGAAAGCAGTGGAGAATGGAACTTGCTGACAGTGTCTATTAACACCCGCTGCTGTGAAAGCTATGGGGTGAGTTATTATTTGTCGCGAAAGACTAATTTTGGAAAGCTTCTGCAGCTCCTGTGGTGTCAGGGGTTCCGCTATCTCAAAAATGCATTTTTTAATGAACTCGCCATCGATAAAATGTTTATTAGAGCTGGCAGTTTTGAACTCTATTTTGCAGACTGCTTTTCATGACTTGCCGCCAGTTTGCTGTCGGTTAAAAATAAGAAATACTTGAATGGACTGTAAACCACGCTGTATATCTTCAAGTAAATACGTACAAATACAAACAGCACAAACATAATGACTGGCGAGGGTTACGTTGACATCGACTCGCCATGCAACACTGCACCTGTTTAGGTCCGCCAACATGTTTTCTCTCTCATCGCCAATTGAATCTTTAAATTCTTTCTGCGTTGTGTTGTAAGCTGTTTCTGCTTAATTTATAGACTTTCAGAACATACCCCTACAACCATATCAAGACCGGAAAAGTTATACTTCAGTTTGATTTTGACAATCCAATACTACTTTAAGTCGTATCCTGCTGTGAAGTTATATAAGCTTGACAAAGGTCAGATGCCGGCATAACGTGAGTTTTCTCTTCCACAATTTACTGTAACGAGTAAACGTAGTGCTATGCCATGGTGCCCGGTGATTTTGCATCAGCATAAAAGTCTATGATAATTTTCGTTCTTCTCTTCGGAAAAGTACTGCAATTCGCACACCCGTTTAAATAGCCGTGTGAGCAGGTCGCTACATTGCCTCTTTTCGACTCAACGTGCAATTGCAAGAACCGCTTTTCTTTCCTACCTCCTTTAAACTAAAAGCAAATAGCAAGAAATACATAGCGGTGACACTTCGAAAAATACCGCGCCATATGAAACATTGCCATATCGTACCTAGCTCTAAGGATTGAGCAACACCGAGACAAACCGACCTTCGGTCCACACATGCGTGCAGTTTGGCACTTCGTGGCCGGCCCTGCTTTAAAAAATCGGGGGAGCACAGCTCATTAGTTCGTCTCACAACAGCACTCTCCCTCGACGTCCTGCGTTACTCGTTTTATGTATTCAAATTTCTATCTTCCTTTACAGTTATCTATCCATCTACGGCTCCCTCTGTTACCATGGAAGTTATTCACTGACATCATAGCACTAATGCTGACATCCCTTCTCCATGTCATTATTTTACACATATTGGTTTCTTCACCAAGACTGCGGAGAACCATCTTTATTTCCATCACTGGTAAGTCATGTACTTCACATATAAAGTTCAAAAACCTTATAACTGTACCTATTAATACCTTTTGTCACGGAGGCTCATTTCAGTTGTCTCATCGCTTGCGTCTTGCGGATGATGTGAAAGTGGATGGAGGTTTTCGTCCATTAGGACACACCTTCGCCTCTTCACTTACCCACCCACTCATCCACCCACCAACCTCTACACACACACACACACACACACACACACACACACACAAACATACACACACACACACAGTCTCTCCCTCCCCCTCTCCCTCCCTACTCCCTACCCCTCTCCCTCTCCCTCTACCTTCTTCTCTTTCCCTCTCCCTCTCCCCCTCTCCCTCTCTGTCTCTCTCTCTCGCCCTCTCTCTTTCGCTCTCCCTCCCCCCTCTCCCTCTCCGTCTCTCTCGCTCGCCCTCTCTCTCCCTCTCTCTCTCTGTGTGTGTCTACATCGAAGCTTACCTCGACAAATCACCTTTCCTGGTACAGGCATTTATACTGATATATGCCTTTCCCACCAGCTACAGATCATTCCTTTTCTACCTCCCCCTCCCCCCCCCCCCCCCACACACACACACATAAATCCAGTGTCAGTCAACTCAGCCCTTGTCGCCATAACGTCCACACCTCACTCTAACAGAGTTTCAGTAAGATCCGTGCGAAATTTGTGTAAGCCTTCTTACAGGCATTCGCATACATCAAAAATAATGAAAGATTGGTAGCTCAAGGAGTTTGTCCGCTAATTTTGTAGCGAAGTTCACCATCAACATTAACAAAATTAACGTTTTGCACATAAATAGCCTGTAACACCTATCATTGTTTTATTACTGAACAGTCACTGGAACCGGTAATACACCTTAAATATCTGAGAATATGCATACAGAGCGATTTAAAGATTACCTAACAAATAAAACTAATCGTAGGAAATCAGATGCTAGACTGACGTTCACTAAAACAATTCTGAAGAGTTGTAGTCCACTCACGAAAAAGGTAACTCACAACATACTCGTTCGACCAGTAGCTGAGTACTCCTCTTCAGTCAGGGACAGTTACAAGGTTGAACTGGTAGAAGAAATAAACAAGGTCCAAACAAAAGCATCGCTTTTCGCCACCTTCAGTAACTCTAGTGGCTAATAGAGAGCCGTTGTGCAAGACGGTGTGTTTTACTGCTGCTTCAAGAGTGTGCGTTCCTGGAAGAGTCTACCAATATGTTGCTTTCACTGTGTGGAGACCATTAACGTAAAATTAGAAGGATTTCAGATCACGTGAGAGCTTACAAACAATCGCTCGTCCGCCGAAACATTCGCGACTGGGTCAGCTAAATGGTGAAGTGGCGCTGGTACACAAAAAACACGTCGCTACACACCGTGAGGTTACTTGTGGAGTGTAGATGCAGATGTAAACTGAAGAGCGACTAAAATATGGTTCCCATCAGCTACTTCGTTGTGTGAACAATTAAAAGGACCAGCAAATGACAATAGTTTCACGACAGAAGTAACGTATGATACCGTTAGTAATTTGAATTGGCTATGTAGTTGAGAAGGGCTCATACACCATACATCAGTATAGATATTCGAAGTAAGTGTTTATTTTAAACAACAGCATCTATCAAGGTAGAGTTACACATCACGACTTCATCATTCAAATCAATGTCTCAGTGACTTTCTGAAAACAACTTCCACGTGTCTATAAGCATATCGATGAATACTTACAACTCCGGTCTTATATTACTTTGTTTACATGGACAGCATGTTAACTGGTTGCAAAGCAGTTCGGTTATGAATACTACAGACAGTAAACAGTGGCCAGTCACGTGGTACAGCTAAATTTTTTTGAACTCTGGTTTTAAAGGAAAGTCTGTTACTATCTTTGGGAAAGAAAGCGCATAGATACGCGTATAGGGCGGCTGTGGCTAGTTATGAAGAAAATGAAGAAATCTTTTTTTTTACACATCCATAGGAACAATATTTTCGATAGTTTTAGTGCAAATACATACACTATGTGATCAAAACCGGACACCTAAAAATATACGTTTTTCATTTTAGGTGCAGTGTGCTGCCACCTACTGCCAGGTACTTTATACCAGCGACCTCAGTAGTCATCCGACATCGTGAGACAGCTGAATAGGGCGCTCCGCGAAATTCACGGACTTCGAACATGGTCAGGTGATTGGGTGTCACTTGTGTCATACGTCTGTAGGCGCGAATTCCACACTCCTAAACATCCCTACGTCCACTAATTCTGATGTGATAGTGAAGTGGAAACATGAGGGGACACGTACAGCACAAAAGTGTACAAGCCGACCTAGTGTGTGAACTGACAGACACCGCTGACAGATGAAAAGGGTCGTAATGTGTAATAGGCAGACTTCTACCAAGACAGTCACACAGGAATTCCAAAAACCGTCAGGATCCACGTTAAGTCAGCCGGGAGGTGAGAAAACTTGGATTTCATGGTCGAACAGCTGCTCATAAACCACACATCACGCCGGTAAATACCAGCCTCGCTTGGTCTAATGAGCGTAAACATTGGACGAATGAACAGTGGAAAAACGTTTTGTGGAGTGACGAATCACGGTATACGATGTTGCGATCCGTTGGCAGGGTGTGGGTATGACGAATGCCCGGTGAATGTCATCTGCCAGCTTGTGTAGTGCCAACAGTGGAGGCGGTGGTGTTATGTTGTGGTCGTGTTTCTCATTGAGGGGGCTTGCACCCATTGTTGTTTTGCGTGGCACTATCACATCACAGGCCTACACTGATGTTTTAAGCACCTTCTTCCTTCCCACCGTTGAAGAGCAATTCGGGGATGTGGACAGCATCTTTCAACACGATCTAGCACCTCCTCATAATTCACGACCTGTGGCGGAGTGGTTACACGACAGTAACATCCCTGTAATGGAGTGGCCTGCACAGAGTCCTGATCTGAATCCTGCAGAACACCTTTGGGACGTTTTGGAACGCCGACTTCGTGACAGGTCTCACCGACCGACATCGATACTTCTCCTCAGTGCAGCACTTCGCGGAGAATGGGCTACCATGCCCCTAGAAACCTTCCAGCACCTGACTGAACGTATGCCTGTGAGAGTGGAAGCTGTCATCAAGGCTAAGGTTGGGCCAACACAATATTGAATTCCAGTATTACCGATGGAGGACGCCACGAACTTGTAAGTCATTTTCAGCCAGGTGTCCGAATACTTTTGATTACATAGTGTAGTTCTTGCCCCAACAGCAATTGTTGTCTGACAGTAGCCGGCCGGGGTGGCCGAGCGGTTCTAGGCGCTACAATCTGAAACCGCGCGACCGCTATGGTCGCAGGTTCGAGTCGTGCATTGGGTATGGATCTGTGTGATGCCCTTAGGTTAGTTAGGTTTAAGTAGTTCTAAGTTCTGGGGAACTGATGACCTCTGAAGTTAAATCCCATAGTGCTCAGAGCCATTTGTCTGACAGTATGGAATATACGATAGTTGGTACCGACTGGGGAAGGGGGGTTTGCTAGACCTGGGGTATGGAGAATTTTTAATATTTTGGAAGACGAATGGCGACTTGCAAGTAGCCATAAAAATGTTCAAGTATGACCACGTTAAAAACCTATGTAATAGTGACATAAATCGTTTTCTTGAAAGAAAAACACCTCAATACACTGTATCTTTTCCTTTTCCTGAGAGCTACCGGGAGCTGAGACCCCCCTTATCGACGAATATGGGCACCCTTGATTTGTGCCGAAACTGGTTGAAATCGCACCAGTGGTTTAGGAGGAGATGCGGAACATACACGAACAAACATACACACACACACACACACACACACACACACACACGTGCATCCATACATAATTTTTTATAATATGCATGGATTCCTCCATCTTCGCTTTTGTTGCCAAAAACTGTGACTCCGTGAAAATAACAGCATTAAGTAACAGTCCTCAAAAGTGTAGAATCTAAATTTGAAGGATTTATTCTAAAACATGGACGTCAGAGGGAAACGATTGGTAGTCAATAAAATAAGGACACGCTAACTATGAGCAAAGACTGGACATACTTTATTTTATTTAATTAGTGAGCTATTTTCCCTTATATTCCACAGTATTATCTCTATGGCAAATATGGAAATCTCCTAATAAACGGTGTTCTAACATATGGCTGATCGTCCGTACCTCGTTTCATCAAATGGTTCAAATGGCTTTCAGCACTATGGGACTTAACTGCTGAGGTCATCAGTCCCCTAGACCTTAGAAGTACTTAAACCTAACTAAACTAAGGACATCACACACATCCATGCCCGAGGCAGGATTCGAACCTGCAACCGTAGCGGTCGCGTGGTTCCAGACTGTAGCGCCTAGAACCGCTCGGCCATCCCGGCAGGTCTCGTTTCATCGCAGGCGAAGTAGCACTATAGTAAATTTTTTAGTTCAGTCCCTCCGATATATGCCCTAAGACGAAGGAACAGTAAATATTACTTAACGCGAACCGAATATTTACTCTGGCTTCTTCGAAAGTTTGCCTGTTTCCATAGGTCAGCCGCTCTCTCCTTCCGTCGCTACGTTTATCTCATTGGCGCTCGTTGGATGTGACAATTTGTTCAAACTTTCATGATCTGCATATATTTATTGCTGGTACTGACTGTTACAATTACATGTAAATCAGCAGCCGCCAAGCCAACTTAAGGTGAGTGATGAAGAGTACTTTGCGTACTACAGTAACTTTTCCTGTTTTTCCCATTCCAGTCGCGAATGATTTGCGGAATGAACTCTTGCTGATAACACTTCGTGTGGGGTCGTATCTCTCTGGTTTACGTTAATACGGTAGTCATGCAAGGTGTACGTAAAAGGAGACATAGTTGTTGATTCCTCTATGATCGTGCGCTCTAGGAACGTTAAGAGTAAAAGGGATAGTCGAAATATTGGCCGCAACTTATATTTTGTGGCCTATAGCAAACACCATTAAAAAATTTCCCATTCACGTCTTCATGCAGTTTACGGGAAACGTGTTCCTTTAATGACATGGAATTGAAACAAAGTCAAAATAAGACTATTTGATTGAATTTTATTTTTTGGATGAGGAATATCCCATTCTGTTGAAACAGCGGTGTAAACATGCGCTGGTCTCAATTTATAAAAAATTATTACATTTACAATGCATGAAACAGATGAATGATTCGTATTCTAATTTCAGCTGTCAGCTGCTACTCAGTGGTCGGGATGAAAGCAAGTCTAGTGATCGTTTATTCTGAGTGAGTCTCAGTCAAGTAATTCAGAAGTTGCTGAATAACTCAATCAATCAACACTAAAGTGAACCATTGAAAAGTTATTTCTTTCCTTAACCGGGTTTTACGGTCTCGGACACTTATTTTATGTTCATGCTCACCTTTTTTGAGCAAAACACTTTTTTCTTTCAAATCTTCGTTAACAAACTGCATGACGCCTCTTGAATACGATATACGATGTAATTAATTTTTGGCCGGTAAGTTGATGAGACTATGCAGCACAAAAGGCAACAAAATATCTCTGCGGCGATTTCGAAAGTAAATGTTTCGCTCGACTAAGAACGTCAACGTCCACAAACAAAATTAAACATATGTATTTTAACAGAATTAAGTTCTCTACGGCGTGAATCTCGAAAATCAAATTTCCTGAAGCATTTTTCAAATTGGCGGCCTCTTGAAAAGTAGGTTCTAAAAATCGACCTTTTCTGTTACTTTTAATGTAAATAAATAACAAACATTCTGAAAAATGATTTTTTTTACTTTCACGCCAAAATTGTGAGTGTCTATTTTATTAAACTCAAAACGGCACGCAGTTTTACAGAGTAGTTTTTTTAATCAGTGTAACGAACGTTTTCTCGAAAAAAGATTAGGGTTTTGAGCTAGAATTTTGTGTGTATAACTTTAAGATTTTTCAACTTACCCATTAATCTGATATCCTCGCCCACACAATAAACCTTCGTCTCCTTCGAAGACCTCATTCTCTAAAGTCATAGCTTGATGCAGCTCTGGAACAAAAGCAGGTCCCAACGCTTGGGGCGTTACTCGACTGTTTCGTGGTGAATGACCACACCGCCGTGCCGATAATGACTCCCACGACTTTCGTATTGTGCAGGACAACCTAAACCGCATCGTTAAAAATGACGCACGTCCGATTCTTTGTAATTTGGATGATTTTTACACTTGAAAACATGTGTTAATGAGCATAAGTCCAGACTAATGAATTCAGTGCTTCATTACCGTTCTGCGTTTAGTCTGAGAGGCAGCTCTCCAACAAACTGTCGTCGGTCAATAGCTTCAGAAACGTCACCCGTCAGTGATGGTTTATAACCAAAAGTATCCAGTGTCTCATTCATTTCAGCTTCCATCCCTTTGCACCAACTTTCAGAACAGTAACTCTGCTGCGGTCATTCGTTGGAATTCTGTAATAAAGTGTCAGCATAACCGCTTTTTTCATCTCACTTCTGTCGAAAGCATATGCCTAAGACTTCTGGTGGGCAATTACATCACCTATTTTGATATTTTTTTCGATATAGACTGTTACAATACCTTTACAGAGAAACAGACTCTGGTCAGTGTCACAAACGGCTCAAAGCCGAAAGCAGCTAGAATGTGAATATGGACGCATTCACAGAAACGAGTTTTTCTGATATAAAGAATAATTCTCCAATAAAATCCTTTTGATCACGTATACCTAAGATCGTAAGGAGTCAAAATGCGAGAAAAATATTTTTTTGAACCTCAAGACCGGAAAACCCACTTAAGAAATGACTGATCATTTATTTACTGGTTAACTTACGCAAGCAGTATCAATCGAAAGGGAATGCTGGCACTTCATAGTCCTCATACGATACAGTAATCACTTCATAAGGTGTACATACACACACGCACATTCATACCAACATTCCACTCAGGAAGAAGAATCCATACGGATAATTCCATACACCAAACGTAAACGCACTGGGCCACATATTAAATAGCTTTATCGCTCAACCGCGTAGTCAGTAAGATGAATAGAATTTCCACACTTTAGAAGTATGAAAAATACGGGAACATTTTAAATAAAAGCAACTAGGCAAATGGTATAAAATTTAGGTTGAACAACGTGAATGAATCACTATGTTGGGCTGAGAACTCATCACCTACCGAGAACGCACATGGACTACCTCACATTACAAACGTAATGTAAAACACAGAACTTGCGAAAAATATTTCAGTAAAACACAACTATACTCACATGGAAGATTTTGAAAAACATGACACAAGAGATGATGAATTAGCAAAGCTGCAGGCTCAGTACATGACATTAAAAAGTCTCACAACCTCACACGCCACAAGAAATTCAGTAAAATCGCAATCCAGGAAAAGAATTCTAGCAAGAACATACAGGCAAAACACAACACTCTCATACTTAAGAGATACAACTGAAGTGGGACATAGGATGGTTAAAGCACTCTTTCATGCCTAAGCTGTGGTAGGACAAAGAATCGAGCTAAAGAAATGAATTATTAAAAAACATGATAGCGCTCCATAAGTATTATAACTTTTACGGCATGATTTGGAGTTGTTACACCTGAAAGCGACGCATTAAAATCTCAAACTACGCTAATTCTTACACCTTCCAGCTTCCTAACATTATTGGACATCACCTGAAAGGACATCCTCGAATATCGAAGGGCACGGGTGCAGTGCCATCCACACGGTAAAGGACCGAGGTCCACGTGTAGCAGTGGAAACAGTCAGAGAAAGTACTCCCCGGCTACACGTACCAAACCATACCTCTGCTCGCCGGTGTCCCCTAATGTGGGTTTGACCCACCAGAAGTCTACTTAAACTATACACAAACGTTGCAAAAGCTGTCACTACCTTTAAAGAACCAGTGCCTGCGAGTCGGTGTATACCGAAGCATCACACTCGGACGCTCACACACTCTGTCTAGCATACGAGATAAGGACATCGCTCCGGCCGGAAAAAGATCCTGCAAGAACGGGACCAACGATGAGTGGAGAAAATCGTTCAATGTGACAGAAGTGCAACTCTTCCGGAAGCTGCTGCAGATTTCAAAGCTGGGTCATGGACAAGGGACTGAGCCATGCTCATGTTATACCAGTGAGACTGCAGCACTTACAGTTTTCAACAGTACATATTTAAGCCATAGCCTGCATTTAGAAAATCTCCTCTAACAGTGTGCTGTCGTGATTTGAAGGAACTTCTTTATGCTACGTCAGTAAGACAAAACAAGAAGATATATTTCTCCCTTTATTCGAATGTAATTTCCTCTGCTGTGTTGAGATTCGGGTTTAAGCCCAGGACCAGACAGACTTCCTTCTGTTCTGTTCTTAGCTGTTAGTGCTCTCTAGTAAATGAGACAAAATCTGATGAGGTACACTCCTCTTGAAAGTACTGATATGACTAATGAGCGGAAAATGAAAACTAAATTTAGAAAGCTAGCCAATTTCAGAGCTACTTTGGTGCTATTAAAAAAAAATACAGTAAAGTCAGGTCTAGAGATTGAGGCCAAACAGTGCAAAGGAGTTCTGTGTAATACTGACTAGAGCCAAATACAACAACTCTCATTACGCCAAGAGAATACAAAGACAGACACACACACTATAATTTGCAAAGAAAGTGGAACGTACCTTTCAGTGGGAGTTACCCATCGTCTTTGCATTCCTGAGAATCTCTCCTCTTGATAGGTAAATGTGAAGCTGAAGAAATGTGAACGTACACTAAAGCACCGTTTGAAAATAACTCAGGACAAAAGCGTCATAAGATGCTTCTGCAGAAGGAATGCGCAGTGTTACTGAGGTGAAGGAAAGCTACCGCCTCGCGCTATGTAACCAGACGTACAAATCTGAGGTTTCAGTGGCCTGCATTAAGGCGTCTAACACACGTCGGAGTGAGTCTTTATGGAGAAGTTATTGCCAAAAATTTTATTTACGGAATATCTTTCTTTAGAAACGGGTGGAAAGTAGTCTGTCAGAAAGGTACAGGAACGGTACACTAATGTAGATAACTCACTCCTTATAGTATCTTGTCTTGGAAAATAGGATTTCATATGATCTAAGGGTTCTGAACAGTACGATCTTAAAAATAGTTACAATTATTAACTCTGCTTGTACACGCGTGGCTAATGTGGTAGCGCTCTGGCTGGTGTGCGCCACCGCATTTGACATGAAACAGTCTAATCCTCACATGTGTCACTGTACCGTTCCTTATATACCACTGTTTGGAATAAGTTGAAACGTAAGAGGCCTGTTTGTGATGTCGACTTTGAAGACGTTTTGGCCACAAATGAGAAGGTAGTTGAGGATTCGGTAAATATTCTCATCGTCTGTAGTACGATACAACAATATTCTTTGTAAGTCTGCTCCGGACACCACAGATGTTCGTCAGAAAGGTTACTTCTTTTGAAGGGAGCAGCAGGTAGTGTGTGTTGGTAAGTCTGACAATGCACTTGGTTGGAAAAGGGTGGAAGCTAGCCGGTCGCGCAGTGGAGGAAGCATTATTTAGAAAGAATTCTGTGATACTAGGTATGTTTTCTATGAAAAATTTCGAGTAAGAAGGACTATATTAATTACGGAATTATGTGTAAAGTAATCCAGTTTTTTTATATTTCTAATTGTGTAGCTTCTTGTTATTAGAACATTGCATATGGTTGAAGTTTGGTGTAAAAGTGTTATAATACAACATATGGTTTTGTCGTAAGTTTGAAACGGGTGTCAAAGAAAGTTATTAAGAAATAATTTACCAACTTGTCTAGTTGTGAGAATTTTATGAAAGGCTGTATTGCTGTTATGGCTAAATGAATCATAGTTATACTTGGAGTCTTTGTTCTCATTTATCCGTAGTTAGGCTTAGGCTGAAGTTCAAGACATTGGTCAGGAAGAATCAATACGCAAAGAAGTGGGATACGGAAGTTCTAAGGAATGACGAGATACGTTTGAAGTTCTCTAACTCTATAGATACAGCAATAAGGAATAGCGCAGTAGGCAGTACAGTTGAAGAGGAATGGACATCTCTAAAAAGGGCCATCACAGAAGTTGGGAAGGAAAACATAGGTACAAAGAACGTAGCTGCGAAGAAACCATGGGTAACAGAAGAAATACTTCAGTTGATTGATGAAAGGAGGAAGTACAAACATGTTCCGGGAAAATCAGGAATACTGAAATACAAGTCGCTGAGAAATGAAATAAATAGGAAGTGCAGGGAAGCTAAGACGAAATGGCTGCAGGAAAATGTGAAGACATCGGAAAAGATATGATTGTCGGAAGGACAGACTCAGCATACAGGAAAGTCAAAACAACCTTTGGTGACGTAGTATGAGAGAGTTGTTTACATTTATTAACTAAACGGGACAATAACAGAAGTGGAGTTCACCGTGGAATAAGAGAAGAGGATCTCGAGGGGACATCAATCACCAGCTGATGAACCCGTCATAGAGAGGAGGATCCTCTACCTACACTGGCTCTCATTCTTTCCTCTTTCCCTGTATACCAATGGAACAGCATAAAGTGAAACAAAAAACTTCGTATTCGCCTTGACTTTAAATTCATACAGAAAATTTCCTATGGTACTAGGTTTGTTACATAGTAAGACTGTAAGATACCGAATAACACGCGCCTATTTACATCAGGATCATCCTCTGCACTGTCTACCTTTCAGAGGTATCACAGGATTGTTGCATCTCCTGAGAAATATTCGAGTGATGACCAATAGCTTCAGTGGAAGATTTTGCCTTTAACGAAGATAAAAATTTAAGCCAGTTGATGTCTTCTTCCTCCTTTGACATCCAATCCTCAAACTACAGAGAGACTGACTTGCCACCAACTTCAACTTTCGCCTCAACATCATTAAAGTTTATAATAGTCTTGTATTTAATCAAGAAATCAACACATAATATCACGTGTGAAGTAAGAAGGGTCACAATTAAGAAGCTGGTAGGCAACTGATGATCTTGGAAAATGAAATCTAAACGTGTCTGTTTTCTAACTTCTACAGTTTTCCACGTAATAACACCCCTAATTTAGGTTCGCTTCAATAGAAATGTTGGACAAACAGTTAATTCCTGACATTTACTGAAAGCTGTCTGACTGTTAAATGAAATACGACTACCCGAGTCTAATACCGCTGATAAAGAAACTCTTGCAACAGCTACAGACACTAGATTGGATTAACATTTTCTGATTCTCTACCTTCTCTTCTAACAACGTGTCCCTAATATCATCAAACTGGACAAAATTTATTCGTCTCTCATCTAAGTCCGTATTACAAAATGTTTTTCCTAGGAAAGCGCAACAAAAATCCGATACCATATCATTAAACGTGTACCCTGCTGCTTGTGGATGTATGTATATCTCTTTCACATTCGCTATCGTCATCTGACCAAGGTATGTTATTAGATACCCAGTCGAAAACACAGACATTTTTTTAAAAGAAGTGCTGAGATTAAAAGGTAGGAACAGTGATGATGCAAAGGGATGTTTTTATGGATAATTATTTCAGGTTGCCAATGTCGACTGCCTAAGATGTTGACTGACGCACCTCTGATATTAAACTGTTCTCTAATAAAATTTTCTATTGTAAGAGTGTGTATACAATAATTACATAGATTGTTTGTCATCACACTTATTGCTGATGCTATTCCACATCAGATATGTGGTAGCTACCATTCTGGCCAGATAGGTAAATGTATGTAACTTAAGAAACTGGATGCAAGTGTTTTTCGCCATTGACTGCTGATACGAAAATGACAATCAACTGAGTACTTATTTAAGCAGTGTTGTTAAAATGTCATCATAATTTTACTTACAGGTCTTACATACTATTCATACAATACCCAGGTTACAAAATACCATTTCTACTGTATATACCCATCTAATCTTCAGCATTCTTCTGTAGCACCACATTTCGAAAGCTTCTATTCTCTTCTTGTCTAAACCATTTATCGCCCATGTTTCACTTCCACACATGGCTACACTCCTTACAAATACTTTCAGAAACGTCTTGCTGACATTTAAATCTATATTGGATGTAAAAAAAATTCTCTTCTTCAGAAACGGTTTCCTTGCCATTGCCAGTCTACATTTAATATCACCTCTACTTCGACCATCATCTGTTATTTTATCCCCAAATAGAAAGACTTCTTTCCTACTTTAAGCGTCTCATTTCCTAATCTAATTCCCTCAGCATCACCCGACTTAATTCGACTACATTCCATTATCCTCGTTTTGCTTTTGTTGATGTTCATTTTATATCCTCTTTTCAAGACACTTTCCATTGCTTTCAACTGCTCTTACAAGTCCTTTGCTGACTCTGACAGAATTACAATGTCATCGGTGAACCTCAAAGTTTTTATTTCTTCTCCATGGATTTTTATACCTACTCCGAATTTTTCTTTTGTTTCCTTTACTGCTTGCTCAATATAGCCTTTCGCGCCCCGTATTTTACCCCTGCCACCTTTAGAACTTGAAAGAGAGTATTCCAGTCAACATTGTCAAAAACTTTCTCTATCTCTACAAATGCTAGAAACATAGGTTTGCCTTTTCTTAATCTAGCTTCTAAGATAAGTCGTAGGGTCAGTATTGCCTCATGTGTTCCAACATTTCCACTGATCTTCCCCGAGGTCGGTTTCTATCAGTTTTTCTATTCGTCTGTAAAGAATTCGCGTTAGTATTTTGCAGCTGTGACTTATTAAACTGACAGTTCGGTAATTTTCACATATGTCAGCACCTGCTTTCTTTGGGATTCGAATTATTACATTCTTCTTGAAGTCTGAGGGTATTTCACCTGTCTCATACATCTTGCTCACCAGATGGTAAAGTTTTGTCAGGACTGGCTCTCCCAAGGCTGTCAGTAGTCCTAATGGAATGTTGTCTACTCCGGGGGCCTTGTTTCGACACAGGTCTTTCAGTGTTCTATCAAACTCTTCACGCAGTATCATATCTCCCATTTCATCATTATCTTCATTCTCTTCCCTTTCTATAACATTGCCCTCAAGTACATCGCCCTTATATAGTCCCTCTATATACTCCTTCCACCTTTCTGCTTTCCCTTCTTTGCTTAGAACTGGGTTTCCACCTGAGCTCTTGATATTCATACAAGTGGCTCTCTTTTCTCCAAAGGACTCTTTAATTTTCCTGTAGGCAGTATCTGTCTTAAACCTCGTGAGATAAGCCTCTACATCCTTACATTTGTCCTCTAGCCATGCCTGCTTAGTCATTTTGCACTTCCTGTCGAACTCATTTTTCAGACGTTTGTATTCCTTTTTACCTGCTTCATTTACTGCATTTTTATATTTGCTCCTTTCATCAACTAAATTCAATATTTCTTCTGTTACCCAAGGATTTCTACTAGTCCTCGTCTTTTTACCTACTTGATCCTCTGCTGCCTTCACTACTTCATCCCTCAGAGCTACCCATTGTTCTTCTACTGTATTTCTTTCCCCCATTCCGATCAATTGTTCCCTTATGCTCTCCCTGAAACTCTGGTTTAGTCAGTTTATTCAGGCCCCATCTCCTTAAATTCCCACCATTTTTCAGTTTCTTCAGTTTTAATCTACAGTTCATTACCTATAGATTGTGGTCAGAGTCCACATCTGCCCCTGGAAATCTCTTACAATTTAAAACCTGGTTATTAAATCTATGTCTTACCATTATATAATCTATCTGAAACCTGTCAGTATCTGCAGACTTCTGCCATGTACACAACCTTCTTTTATGATTCTTGAACCAAGTGTTAGCTACGATTAAGTTGTGCTCTGTGCAGAATTCAACCAGGCGGCTTCCTCTTTCATTTATTACCCTCAATCCATATTCACCTACTATGTTTCCTTCTTTCCCTTTTCCTACTATCGAATTCCAATCACCCGTTACTATTAAATTTTTGTCTCCCTTCACTATCTGAATAATTTCTTTTATCTCATCATACATTTCTTCAATTTTTTCGTCATCTGCAGAGCTAGTAGGCATATAGACTTGTACTACTGTCGTAGGCGTGGGCTTTGTGTATATCTTGGCCACAATAATGCTTTCACTATGTTGTTTGTAATAGCTTACCCGAACCCCTATTGTTTTATTCATTATTAAACCTACTCCTGCATTACCCCTATTTGATTTTGTATTTATAACCCTGTATTCACCTGACCAAAAGTCTTGTTCCTGGCTCTGCTACCGTCTGTGCATTACAACGATTTTCCAGCTTGTAATGTGGGCGACGCACAGCGGTACTTGGTTACACATGTCACTTCGAATGACGGCTACGCTCCGCCTGAGCATCACACGACACCGCCCTGCCTACTCCCACAAAAGAGGGCCCTGTTGCGCCTGCGTGCAGGCTACCACTGTACCGCGTAAATCCACTCTTTATGGTTCTGCTATTCTAATGTCCTCGCTTCGTTGGGTGTTGCAGATCATTACTCCCGAATGTTTTCCTTTTTACAAACAGTAGTGTGTATTGTTTCTATGAAAGCTTGACTTGTTACTGATAACTGCACTACGGAAAGACCGTGGTCGAAATTATAGATTAAATGTACCGCTCGGCCACACCTGCCGGCTTTTGGTTGCAATCATTTTATTTAGACATACTCTATGAGCTGTAATCGTGGGATTCAATTTCTTGCTTTTGTTTTCAGTTTTAGAAATTATTCTCAACGCCGTTGACATTTGTTCAAAATCAGAATCCCTCACAGTGGGATAATAGACTGGGTGATAGCTAGTTTTTCCGTAACCTAATCCTGTCAAGCCTTATTTGAGAGCACCGCTTCCACTTGATTTCCGACATTTATTAGAAACAGCCTTTTGAAACAATTGAGAATATAAGAACTCCAGCATTGCAGCACGTCAGCAATCGTAAGTATCGAAATAATTATGAAAAATCCGCCTCGATTGCACAAACTACCTGGTGTTTACCTACGTTTCAGCGAGGGTAACCACGCCTTCTTCAGAATAAATATAAAACAGTATGCCCAATTAGGCATAGTCAAAGGCTAAAATCAACACCTACTGCGGCAAGACCCCGTAAAAATTGAGAATATTCCATTCGAAGCAGTATGTCAAACTAATTGACTTACATAGCTAGTTTCCAATAAAAGGCGATTTGTTAATTAATCATTTATAGTACCATACGAATCCATCGACACGTTCCCAAATCCGTTGCCTTGACATGATCTGATTCGAGATTCGTTTTGTCCGAAAATAATGCCTATCATTAACTAATATAATAAAATAATTGCGCCCAATTTTTATTTTGTTGGTTCTATAGTGAGTTTTGTTATTGAATGTTTATAGCTCTTATATCATCCCATGGGTGATTTTCAATCAGCGGGTTATGAACAAGATTCGAAATATGTGCTGCAAACAGTGCTGTACACGTTCAACGTATTTAAATAACAGCTTCTTAAAAGGTACCCAAAGCTGCAGTGATTTGTACCTATTCCCTGACAACCAGTCTCGGCGTGCAGCGTTTTTCGCTGGTGGGAGTTGAGGAATGAATACCATTTATTTGCAAAAAGATTCCTTAAATGAAGCTGGACCTCTTGACTAGCTAGAGGGCTGCCGGCCTTGCAGTCGCAGGACCTCCAGCTGAGGCGCCGCGCTGGTCACCACGGTTTCTCCAGTCATAACCACCGATCTCAGCCTGCGACTAAGACAGGTACAAGGCAACGGCCCACTTACAGTGTTCCATGAGCCTTTAACCACAATGAATCGTAGTTGATCCAAAATTTTTGGTAACATTTTCGGTAATCAGCGATCTTGTAATCCATATAAAACCAGTAATAAAATAGTCTACATCGCAATGGTACTTTATTAAAATGACCGGTTTCGGCCTATACTTAAGCCATATTCAGACAGAACCATCAACAGAAGTTGACGATGCGTTCAACAGCCAGTTTCAACGACTGAAGTCAACTGGCTGTTCCATGCCTCGTCAACATCAGCTGATGGTGCTGCCTGAAGTACGCAGCTCGTGGTCGTGCGGTAGCGTTCTCGCTTCCCGCGCCCGGGTTCAAGGATTTTCTCTGGCTCGTGATGACGGGGTGTTGTGTGATGTCCTTAGAATAGGAAAACGTGAACAAACCGCAACTTTCCGTAAGTTCGGCAAACCAGACCAGTAGCAACAAGTGACGCGACAACAACGTTGAGCCGTGCGTGTCTCACGTTCCCGCCATTATGTATTTTACACCCTGTTTTTAACGTATTTGCACCTCACTACATTAATTTAAATTGCTACTGTCACTGAGTTGCTGCTTTGCCTGACCGTGGCCGGCGCTAGTAGCGCGTATCGATATATCCCCTCTTGTAACATCTTTGATCGACTGCTATTACTTCCCGTCGCTGTCAGTCGTAAGCTCCCCAACCTCCCCCCCCCCCCCCCCCCCCCCGCCCCCAGCCCCCTCCCCATCAGCCTTTGGCTCGGGAGTGTCATCTTTGTGCCGTCCTTTTCGTGCAGTGTTTTACAGTGAGTGTTTTACAGTGAGTGTTCCGTGATGCCAACGGCCATCACACTGTCGCTGGGTGTGCTTTTTATCTCTTGCGAACAGAAACCAGACTGTCGCCGTGTTTTTTAATTGTGTGTGTACTATGTTACTTGCCTGATTCCTTTGTAATTTATTAACATTGCCAACCCCTTTTGCTTTCTGTTTTAACTTTCCCCATTTTTCCGCCATTTTACACTTTACGTCACCGTTTTATCGCCTGTTTTTCTTGTTTCTTTTCTTCTTCCGGTTTAACAACAAAAGTCTGTAGGCTGCCTGCCTGTCTGTAGGCTGCCCTGAAAATCAATAATGGAAAAAAAAATGTCGTAAGGCAGGGCGGATTGCTAGTTCCGGTCGCGAGTTCGGACGATCAGTTAGTTGGAACGCGTCTGGAACGTAGTCCGGACCTGCCAGTTGGCGAGTTGCAATGCGGCACTAGTGGAGTCGGGTTGGAGCAGCAGTGATGTCTGAGTCGACATTGCCGCCACGCATCACTTGAGTCGGGCCACGGTCTTGCTGGATAGTTGGTCGGTCGTCCTACCGGAAGACGCGTTTGGCTCGCCGATCGTTCATGAGTCGGCTGTGTGTGTGTGTGTGCACCGACAGTCGATTTGTCTTCGTGCGTGTTTAGTGACTTTTGGGTATCGTTCAGGTTTGCGTGCAAGCGTTTGTCAGGCTATGTGTGTAGTTGCTGTTATTTTCAATGACGACTATTTTAGATGTTGTCGGCATTCTGAAGTGAGTCGGTCGGTTGTTGCGGACGAGGGAAGTTATCTCCGCGCGGTGCAGTTGTCTGGATCCGCTGGCAGCCCCTGCGCAGTGTCGGAGCGGTTGTGAAGCTGTCCCATCGCTACGAGCTTCGTGATTCACCGACCCAGGACGTCAAAGTTGAGTAGTGGTTTCCA
Source organism: Schistocerca gregaria (assembly GCF_023897955.1). Taxonomy (NCBI): domain Eukaryota; kingdom Metazoa; phylum Arthropoda; class Insecta; order Orthoptera; family Acrididae; genus Schistocerca; species Schistocerca gregaria. Next base: position 56,269,223 of record NC_064925.1, on the reverse strand, counting down.
CGTTCATTCATGTTGTGGTGGTTCGTGTCGGTGGTTCGCTGTTGTGGAGCGTTGTGGTTGGCAGGAGAGCCAACCCGTATACCTAAATGAGGCCGAAATGCACGCGTTTTAGCTCACGCAGGCTGGCGTGAGGTCTGGAACATGACAAGGGAATTAGAATTGAGAAAAACGGACGTAGCTGGTGGAATACTTAACTTTAATGGTTATTTTCCTTTTTTTGTTAAAAAAATTTGCTAAATTAATTCTTACATTTATCTTTTAAGATTAAACATTGCGGCCTTCTGCCTTTAAAAGATTATGGTCATACATTTTAAAATTTTGAAACTTCTTTGTGGGCGGTAGCCACTTGTATTGCACCTTGCATATGTTTGTTCTATCTACTTTGGGTGACGTGATTTTAATTGTTTTATTGCTACCTTAACTGGATTTGTATCTTATTGATTTGTTAAGATTTCTTGTTTGGAGGCCTTCAGCCGTGAAAGAAAAATATGGTTCAAATGACTCTGAGCACTATGGGACTCAATTGCTGTGGTCATTAGTCCCCTAGAAATTAGAACTACTTAAACCTAACTAACCTAAGGACATCAAACACCTCCATGCCCGAGGCAGGATTCGAACCTGCGACCGTAGCAGTCGCACGGTTCCGGACTGCGCGCCTAGAACCGCGAGACCACCACGGCCGGCTAGCCGTGAAAGAGTTGCAATCGGTAAAGGTCCGGCTATGTGCCGCTTTGCTTGTAAAAGTGTAATTAAATTACAATAAATTACAATTACAAGGTGAAACTGACCCCAACCTTACATGGCCCTTTCCACAATCCTAATTACCTGTTCTGCCCAGCGGGTTTAACGGGCGTATCAGACGGAACAGCTAGAAGGGACACACTTCGGATCAGACTCAAACAACACCAACCTCGATCCGCATCGATCAGTGCTGCACAAAACCCGTAGCCCCCAGCAGTATTTGTTCTGTAGTGTCGACTGTGCACCAGTCGACCAGTTCTGAACGTTGGCTGTCGGTCAGAGAGTCAGACCACCTTGGACTACCGATGCCGATTCTACGTCAAAAGTGGACCCCCGGAAACAGTGAAACTAAAGGCTTCAGGACCGCACTGCAATAAAACGCCTCCGTAAGCATTCAATCAGTATCGTCTTAGAAGGCGTGTCTGGAGAAATCCGACCGACTGGTACAACGACGTTAAGAACTCTTGTCGACAAACAGCGTAAATGACTTATCAACTACAACACAAAAAACAACCTTATTTTAAGTTGTGTCTGCTTTTGCATCATCAGTGCTACAGGTAATAATAAAAGAATTTGTTTAGAAGGACAGCTGAAAGAACTAGGTGGAAGCCGATTGCGAAAAGAACATTTCACACTCCACGTTACGACGCCGTAATACCGTACAGCACATCGGCGGCTCATAACCGAGAGATGATACGATAAGTAAGTCCAGAAGCCAACTGTACCCGTTTGCTTGCTCCAAGAACTCCAGTCTTCTCACACAGGGCCCCTCGCAGACGACAGCGATCACCTTAAACCCACCGACCGGCACTGTATCGGGTGAAGGGAAGCGTCCTTGGCATGATACAGACAATTTGCAACACGAATATCCAGGCATTGTCGACCACACTGGTGGAGGAACGGAACTCCCTGCCGTAAGAACTCCTTACCACCCTGTGGCCACCATGCACTGCCGTCCTTGACGGTCACACACCCTACTGTGAACACTGACCTGCCCTTTGTATTGTTCGGGCGTCATCATAAATATTGCTTTTGAATAAAAGTATCACTTCTGTTTGCCCCATTGTGTATTTTTTTTTCAGTTACCTTTTAAACTGTAGCTGTTCTTTCTATCTATGGCCAAGTTCCATCGAGCGACGTTTCTTGGCAGTGAGACATAATGCAAAAGTTACTTTCGAACCTAATTTTGCCCAACAGTGTATAACGTATTACATATCTGGATTCGGATTTCGCCAAGGAAAGTAATTCTGACGTAGAGCTTAGTTGACGCCATACGAATTACGTCAGAAGCCACCATAATAAAAAGCAGCCGACTCAGTTGAGTTCTGGGCAGTTGTGGCAGATTTCCACTGACTTACGGTAGCTTCAGTTTGTACTCTGCGTATCTTCAATTCTGATAAGTATTGTGGCGGCAACATTGGCGGTAGTCATATTAAGTGGAGCTATGTCTCTTTCTTCTGCGGTAAGTGATAATAAATGAACTTTCCACAAATATTATATTTTCTGTTTACAGCACTCAATATTATCTCAACCGTCAAGTGAACCTGTGGACTTGCAACCTTGTACAAACATGGCGATTGTGGATTTGACAATATACTGACGTGAATATAATTGATGTCAACAGCTAAAGACAGGTGGATCAGAAGAGCTGACCAATCGAAATGTTCGAAAAATGCTGTATATCAGAGATAAACAACCGACGTTTGTTATGTCGAACACGAAAGCGATTCACCAATCTAAAGATATCAATGTTTTGGATCTGACTGTATCTGTGGAACATATAAAGTAAAAGTTACACTTAAATTAAAATTTACACCTCAAGACTGAGGAGTGTCTCAGTATTTTCAAAAATTCTAAATCCTCTCTCCCCCATTTGTAAAACGGACTTCATGTGAAAGAGGGAATGAAACGCGTAGCAAAGCATCCTGCGGCTGAACTCAAATTCGAATGATAACCTTGAAACCCCACTGAACACCGAATAAGTAATTATTGGAGCAATATAGAATACACTCCCAAAACACCATCAGCAATAGATATTATCTCCCAAAAAATAGTAACATAAATATTTCGGTTTTGTAAAGGAGAAGGCAATTGTCTCTAAATGTTTTACACGAACACCAGACTCAGAAGTAGCGATTTCGAATCATGCGATCGGAAAATGTTTGCAGCTCCAGTATTTCACTGGCTAGGGTAGGAGAGGTGGTGTCGCTTAGTTGATGGGCGCCAGACTTTTTGCCAGGGTCATGAGTCAAATTTCATACCTCTCCATAGTGCCTCGTGGACGACATGTGACCTGCTGATTTGACGTCGATACGTTCGTCTGATGGGAACTTTAACCTCGGTGCCGTTATTGCTAGCACGCGCGATGCTTGTGCGAGAGGTTTGCGCCTCTAGTGGCGCCTTCTAGACGATGGCAAGTGAACAGGTGTGGCTATGTTTGTCGGCTGTATGTTGCCCAAAACCATGCGCCCTTGTGTGTACTGTCTCCGGTGGGGAGGCCCCTGAAACACTGGGGCAGACTACCCGCTGATCGCGACTGTTGTGCTGGAAACAGAAGTGGAAGGTGTACCGCTGGATATACAGTATATGGCACCTTTCACGTGGGATCTCCCACCTGACAATTCCATGCAACTCTTTCATTACACGGAGACCGCAAATATCAAAAATGGTTCAAATGGCTCTGAGCACTATGGGACTTAACATCTATGGTCATCAGTCCCCTACAACTTAGAACTACTTAAACCTAACTAACCTAAGGGCATCACACAACACCCAGCCATCACGAGGCAGAGAAAATCCCTGACCCCGCCGGGAATCGAACCCGGGAACCCGGGTGTGGGAAGCGAGAACGCTACCGCACTACCACGAGCTGCGGGCTCCGCAAATACAAAGGGTGAAGAAAGTAGTGATCACTGAATACTGCTGAAAATACACTCCTGGAAATTGAAATAAGAACACCGTGAATTCATTGTCCCAGGAAGGGGAAACTTTATTGACACATTCCTGGGGTCAGATACATCACATGATCACACTGACAGAACCACAGGCACATAGACACAGGCAACAGAGCATGCACAATGTCGGCACTAGTACAGTGAATATCCACCTTTCACAGCAATGCAGGCTGCTATTCTCCCATGGAGACGATCGTAGAGATGCTGGATGTAGTCCTGTGGAACGGCTTGCCATGCCATTTCCACCTGGCGCCTCAGTTGGACCAGCGTTCGTGCTGGACGTGCAGACCGCGTGAGACGACGCTTCATCCAGTCCCAAACATGCTCAATGGGGGACAGATCCGGAGATCTTGCTGGCCAGGGTAGGTGACTTACACCTTCTAGAGCACGTTGGGTGGCACGGGATACATGCGGACGTGCATTGTCCTGTTGGAACAGCAAGTTCCCTTGCCGGTCTAGGAATGGTAGAACGATGGGTTCGATGACGGTTAGGATGTACCGTGCACTATTCAGTGTCCCCTCGACGATCACCAGAGGTGTACGACCAGTGTAGGAGATCGCTCCCCACACCATGATGCCGGGTGTTGGCCCTGTGTGCCTCGGTCGTATGCAGTCCTGATTGTGGCGCTCACCTGCATCATTGGCACCAAGGCAGAAAAGACTCTTATCGCTGAAGACGACACGTCTCCATTCGTCCCTCCATTCACGCCTGTCGCGACACCACTGGAGGCGGGCTGCACGATGTTGGAGCGTGAGCGGAAGACGGCCTAACGGTGTGCGGGACCGTAGGCCAGCTTCATGGAGACGGTTGCGAATGGTCCTCGCCGATACCCCAGGAGCAACAGTGTCCCTAATTTGCTGGGAAGTAGCGGCGCGGTCCCCTACGGCACTGCGTAGGATCCTACGGTCTTGGCGTGCATCCGTACGTCGCTGCGGTCCGGTCCCAGGTCGACGGGCACGTGCACCTTCCGCCGACCACTAGCGACAACATCGATGTACTGTGGAGACCTCACGCCCCACGTGTTGAGCAATTTTGCGGTACGTCCAACCGGCCTCCCGCATGCCCACTATACGCCCTCGCTCAAAGTCCATCAACTGCACATACGGTTCACGTCCACGCTGTCGCGGCATGCTACCAGTGTTAAAGACTGCGATGGAGCTCCGTATGCCACGGCAAACTGGCTGACACTGACGGCGGCGGTGCACAAATGCTGCGCAACTAGCGCCATTCGACGGCCAACACCGCGGTTCCTGGTGTGTTTCCCAGTAGCGAAGATAAACATGTGATCATAGCTCCTCAGGCATGCATTTTAGAGCCCATGTTTATTGGATTTTTTCCTTTTTTTTAGTCCATACTGCCACCTCTGAAAATTGTCTAACCTACATTCTTAGCAACAATAGCAACAACAGTATCGGTTCATGCATTTCATTGTCAGAAGTATCAAAACTGTATTCGCGTGTATCTTTCTAAACATTCGTTCCAAGTAGAGAGGTCCTCACTTCAAATTGATACATTTACCCTTCTCCATCATCCTTGTAACATATTCATGGAATCATCCTAGAAATTTTGTAAAATCATCACGGGATCACCCTCTAAATACATTTATTTGCAGGCGCCGGCGGGTATAACTTTGACGCACTGTAGCGTGGACATGGGTTCATGTCTGAAACTTCTAAGACCCCTCTACAACCTCCAGAAGTGTGTGACGTAAATTCTGAAACAACTAGTATGTAACTGCTGGGAATTAACACTGGAACAGCACGAAGGCGGCATGGAACAAACATAAGAACTGGCGAAGCTTACAACATGCTCGGAAGTGCAAATCGTTAGCGTTTCGCCCTAACAGCACGAAGTGGGTAAGATAAGAAATCCACGTTCTACAAGTAAGGAGAGATTTTGCAGCGGGTTTATCATTCCCGAATCGCACTTGAATAGTGGTTGTTCGTGAGAAGACAGTGTTACTTTTCGTGTAGGAGGGGTAGTCTAGTGGGAGACATCAAACTGAGACCGTGGGACTTGATGGAGGCGCTGGTCTTCCACTACACGGTCACCCTCCAGTGCGACAGCATTATGTGATACGTTGTTGACAATATTGACTCATTTAGAAGGAAGTAAAACATTCATTCAGTGAAAACGTAAAAGCGATGTGCTCTTGGACAGCACTGCCTTAAGCGTTGTACAGAAAAGCGTGCAGTACGGAGCAGGTTTCATGTTCCCGAAAACTGAAGAAAAGACTGATATTGTCCACGCATTCAAATCCAAGTTGAAAAGTTTCCTTCTGCGTTACTCCTTATAATCTGTACAGGAGTTCCCAGCAGCAGCTGAGAAGGTTTCTGTGCAAAGTGTTTTATATTCGTACATTCATTCTAAATGATGGAGCACAGCAATCAGTCGTCCTTTCCTTTCAGGGTTTTCTAAAGCATACCTAAATTTCGGCTAATGCCTAGCCACTATCAATGTACTGTTCCATAGTTTCAGTACATGTCCTGTTACGTCAGTCCCCTGCTGTTGGGGCTTCTGTCACACTTCATTCAAGATTACCGTATAACGAAGTTAGGATGATGATGATTATTAGTGTTTTATGGCGCACAACAACAAGGTTATCAGAGCCCTTTACCATAGGATCAATTCAGAGAAATGGTAATGTTCAAATTGCACGATTGGACACAGCAAATCAAAACAGGTAGACAAAACTAGAAATAAAAGAGCAGTACAAAACAGGTAAAAATAAGTAACGGTGGCTGAGTGACAACTTACAAAAAACGGGTGACCAAACCACTGTACAGCACAGTAAGACCTCAATCCCAATATTGGGAAGAAGTCCAGACATCACACAAAATCGTAAAACTCTAGCGATACTCGGCTCATTATTAGTTAAAAGAGTGGACAGGTCTGGTGAGCAACTGAAATCTTCCCTCAAACCCACATATAAAACACACTCAGTTAAAATATGTCGTATCGACAGCTGTGTCCCACATGTCTGACACGTTGGTGGCTCCTCACGACGTAACAGAAAACCATGTGTCAAAGGACAATGTCCTAATCTAAGCCGTGTATGGGCTACTTCCTCAGCTCGTCGTTGTCTAAAGGAGATGAGCCACGGTCGGACAAACTCCTTCACCGCTCGCAACTTATTGTCCCTCACGTCCAGCCACTGAGCCTCCCACCAACGCATGACCTTTCGAGTCACGAAAGATGTTATTGCCCGCAGGGGGACGGAACAGCGAGCAGGAGGTGTGATAGAGCAAGCCTCCTTGGCAGCAGCATCTGCAAGTTCATTTCCAGGAATACCTATGTGCCCTGGAACCCAGCAGAAAATTACTTCCTTACCCTGCTGTTGCAAGAGCAGGAGTGCGTCCTGCACTTCTTGCACCATCCGATCGGCTGGTACATCTGTTCAAGAAGCTTTGGGAATCGGAGCAGATGATGAATTTCGTGCCACGGTGTCGGCGCATATGCTCTAATGCTTGCAGAATGGCAAACAGTTCCGCACAGTAAACTGAGAACTGCTCTGGGAGCCCAATCATACAGACAGTATCGGGAAACACAGCAGAGCAGCCCATAAAATCCCCCTCCGCCAGGGATGGAGTAGGGGATCTCCCTGGCCACTACAAAGGCCAAGATTACTTCTTGATCTGGCTGCTTACAAGAAGTATTTTACCCCGGACCTTAATGCCCTCCCGGTGTACTGACTCGAGACTCTCCTTTGCACGGATGCCAAACGGCTTTGTTGCCTTCGGACGGTGGCGGAAGCGACGTTCCAGTGCCGGCTGGGGAAAGGTGTTGGACGCCAATGAAAGAGGAGTGGACTTGGCCTTGTGAGAGTGCCGTACCACGAGGAGAAGGCGCCGAATGGACAGGGGAGGCTCTCCCGCCTCGACACATAGACTAGCAAGTGGACTCGTGCGATAAGCCCCCGTTGAAAGCTTAACACCCTCGTGGTGAATCACATCCAACAGTTTGAGGTAGGAGGGTCGTGCAGAGCCATAAGCTTGACATCCGTGTTCCAGTCGAGGTCGCACAAAGGCCTCATAAAGTTGGAGCAGACGTGCCCTGTCAGCGCCCCAGGATCTATGACTGACGCATTTAGGGCGTTTAAAGCCTTGAAACAGCGGACTTTTAGATCCTTTAAGTGTGGCAACCATGTAAGCTTCTCATCAAATAGAAGCCCGAGATATTTCACTTTTCCCATAAAGGGGAGAACAGTGTCTCCTAGTTTTAAAACAGGGAGATTAAAAAGAGAACGGGACCGGTTAAAATCCACACAAACAGTCTTCTCCAAAGAGAATTTAAAGCCTGTGGTCTTAGACCATTCCTCCAATGGCACGAGTGTCAGCTGTAATTGGCGCGTAGCAGTTGTAAGGGAGGAAGATGAACAGAAAATGGAGAAATCGTCCACAAACAAGGAACATTGTACGGGCCGTCGTACCATGGACGCAATTGCGAAAGCTGTCACACTGAGGACACTGCCATGAGGGACACCGTTCTCCTGCTTAAAACGGGCAGACATGAAATTCCCAACCTTATACTTAAAATACCTATCAGACAGAAAGGATCTGATGATTGTGGGTAAACGCCCACGGGAACCCCACTCATAAAGCTGCCGCAAAATGTTATGCCTCCAGGTAGTATCGTACGCCTTCTCCAGGTCGAAGAAAACTCCGAGAAGGTGTTGCTTACGTAGGAAAGCATCTTGTATCGCTGTTTCGAGTAGGATCAGGTTATCTAGGGTGGAATGATACCTCCTGAACCCACACTGGCAGCGAGTAAGTAAGGATCTGGATTCGAGAACCCACACCAGGCGCCTATTGACCATACGCTCAAATGTCTTTCCTACGCAGCTCGTGAGACTAATGCTACGCTAGCTACTGGGTTCGGTCCGATCCTTCCCTGGTTTTAAAAGGGGAATTAAAATCGATTCTTTCCACGAACTAGGAAAGTCACCTGTCTTCCAAATTTCATTAAAAAGCTGAAGAAGGACTTCCTTTGACCGCAGGTCCAACTGCTGCAGCATGCTATAAGATATCAGGTCTGGGGCAGGCGCAGTATCCCGAGAGACTGACAGTACAGAGTCCATCTCCCACAAAGAGAAAGGCTGGTTGTATATCTCAGTGTTGTTTGAACGGAAATCAAAACCAGCCCGCTCCTTTGTACCCCGATAGCGAAGAAATTCTGGGTCCTGGCTAGAATCAGCCGTAATAGATTGAAAAGATTCTGCCAACGCCCGGGCGATGTCTCTTGAAGACGTTAAGAGACACCCTCGCTCACGTGTAGCTGCCATTGGCGGTAGAGAGTATCGCCTTGAGATCCTCCTAATGGCTTCCCATACTTTGCTTGAAGATGTGGACCTATTGATGGAGTTCAGGAACTCACGCCAAGACCTCCGTTTACTCTCCCTAACGATTCGTCTCGCCCATGCCCGTGCTATGCGGAATGCTGCCAGATTCGCATCAGTGGGGCACCGACGGAATCTTCTCAAAGCCGCCCTTCTGTCTCTGATTGCGGTACGACAGTCGTCATTCCACCAAGGGACAGGCTGCCTCACAGGTGCTCCCTTTGACTTTAGTATGGATATCAGCGGCATGGTGCATCACCGCCGTAATGTGATCCACCCAAACCTGGACGCCTTCACACTGTTCAAAAACAGCCAACTGCCGGTAGAGCGTCCAGTTTCCCTTCCGGAACAATCATTTCGGCGGATGTTCGACACGACCCATTTCAACTGGGAGATGGAGCCAGATAGGATAATGGTCGCTACCATGAAGGTCGTCGTCTACGACCCACTGAGCAATGTCCGCAAGCACAGGGGAACAAATAGAGAGGTCTATGGCAGAAGACGAACCTGAAGCGGTGCTAAAATGCGTGGCCTGACCTGTATTCAGCAGTATGATGTCTGAAGTCCTGATCAACTGCTCAATCATCTGGCCTCTTGGGCAGGTTTTGTTTGAACCCCATAATGCATTATGAGCCTTAAAATCTCCTAAAATGTGAAAGGGACGGCGTAGCTGATCAATAAGCTGTGCGAGGGCTTCACTGTCAATGAGCTCAGCAGGTGGTAAATACAAGGAGCACACTGTGACATTAACCTGGGCCAGGATCCGAGCTGCAACCGCCTGTAGCGTTGTGGTTAAAGGCACAGGTGAGGAGTGGAATGTGTCCTTAATGAACACTGCCACCCCACCCTGAGCCCTATTACCAGTCAGGTCGTCTTTCCTGTATATGTGGTATCCTGTAAGTACAGGCGTGTCAGTCTCTTTAAAATGTGTCTCTTGCAAAGAGATGCAAAAGGGGTTTTCCTGTACTAACAGCCGCAATTCTTCAAAGCGAGGTGTGACTCCATTCAGATTCCACTGAAGTATGGGAGCCATATCAGCGTTTCGGTTTAGATTTCCCCCTGTCTTTGCGCCGCGCTGGTGAGGCACTTGTGGAGCGAGTGGCAGCAGAGGGGCTGCCAGGTTCTGGGGAAGAGGCATCAAAATCATGAAGTTAGGTTTCCTAATGAAAGATAGCTTGATATATTCGTACACTTTCTCACAGTTTCTTCGTGTATTATTCATTTTTTCGCTTATGAATTTATAAATTTTCTAATCAGTATTGTAAACTACGAGGCACTGATTCGTTGCATGACAAAGCAGCTGAGGCTAGCACGGTCCCAAGTAAACTGATAGATAAATAAACCAATAAATAAATAGATAAATCGGAAGAAGAAGGAAGAATCCGCTGAGTATAATGTCAGGAGACTACTATGGGTGAGGCAAAATCTGGCAGCTCAAAGAAACCGCATGAATGCGCTGGACAGAGTGAGCTTGAATATTGCCGTAGGGCAAAACCATCCAGTTGTACAGCTTGCAGCGGTGATTCATATTGACCAACTCATGCGGTCTGGTCAGAAGGTTTCGCTAGTATCGTATGGCCACTTGATGTAGCCTGGGTCGTCACATACGTTTGTTTGCAGCTAGACAACCTTCCGCATGGACAGTGTGGCGACGAGTGGAACACCGTGGACTGTGAACATAGCGACCGTGATGCTGAAGAAGAGAACAGGTGATCTGATAGCGATCAGTTGCACGACGTCACTGGACACAGGAGCGGCACCACGTCGGCTCTTCAGACGAGCCCCACGATGCGCGTGAGTGGTAAATCGGAAGAGAAGGGAGGCTGCCAGGTGGTAGTTGTCATAACCGGACACTTCGTCAGATTGTGTGAGGAACCCACTGATATGGGCAGCGACCGTTTCATTTATGACGTGTTACACCCAGTGGCTGTGCCCAGTTTTCGCGGTATTCTTCGCTCTCTGTTTCAACTAGATAATACAAGACCGCACGCTGCCATTGCTGTCCTGACCTGCCTCTACCTCGATAGAGAGGCTGCGGGACTTTTACCCTGCCCACCACCCTCTGCGTATCTCTCACCTATAGGAAACATTTGTTCATGCAGCCACTACAGCTGCTGAAAGCCAGTTCCACATAAACTGTTGAAGTACAAATTTTAATCACTCTAGTTATCAATAATTGTAAACTGCGTTATTTTTACCTTAATTTTCATTGAATCCTAAGTGTGTAATAAATAATTTCGGCGTTTGCAAGGTTGTGTACTCAGCTCAAATTAGAAACGACAGTAACCGACCACACATCATCCCTGCTCGGTGTCGGAGTTCTCAGCAGCAAAATCCCCTCTGAGGAGCAAAGGTCTGAGGTACAGGAGAGGGAGTAGCGCTGTAACACTTATGAACAACAGGATAGAGAGTAGCGCTGTAACACTAATGAACAACAAGTTTTCTACGTGGGAAATCCACAGCTGTTCTACAACGTGTCCACAATCAAATCTGATCGCGGTCTTGCACAACAGAAGCCACTGTACACTACCACTGTTTCGGTGTTTTAGCCTCATCATCAGGTGTATTTGAAATCTATTAGTAGTAGGACAGCATGTGCAGTCCAAACAATTGGCAGGTAAATGTCTAACGCTAGTGGACCTTGAAATATCATCCCAAATTGTGGCTGCAATGAACCCCAGTTTTCAATCGTGGCCTGGGAAAATGTCTTTTGTCCCAAAATTGCCCACGGAAATGCGTGCACTCGGACGTTGATACAGTGAGTTTGTGTGACCTGTGTGGCTACGGAAAGCAGAAGTTCCTCTGCTGAATGTGTGGACATGGCCATGACGTCCTACCTTGCTAAATTTCGGATACACCTGATGTTTTGACTACTGTGGTAGTGAGACTTCTGCCGTGAAAGACTTCCGTCGATAAAAGTATTTTCAAGCGTGGGGCATTTGTATACCATAAACGGTTGAAGAAGACTGAAGAGGCTAACGTGAATATCGATTTGTAGTTCTACGAGGCTTGCAAGTTTCCCTATTTAGTCTCACGTTTCATGGTAACGTAATATGTGTGTTCGAGGAGCATGCATACCCGTGCCTAAGAACGTATTGCTGGTACTAGTCAATTAAATATATACAGAAATAATGTCATCATGCTGATGTAGCGAACCAAACTCATTAGGGCACCCTGTGAAGAAACTATGGAAACCAATTAACACTTTTTTACAAATATATTTTTTTAAACTTTATTTGAGCTCCCAATCGGCGGTAGATTTTGGGATGGCTTTCTCTACTCTGCTGTAAGTATATAAGGAGCAAATATCGGTGGTCTTTGTATTGTATGAAATAATTAAAACTTACCATTACTAGGAGCGCTGCAATTTCATACTTCCCTGATGTTAGGTGTTGGTATGTCATCTATGGAACAACCTCGTGTAAAATTTCTACCTTAGCAAGGTAGCGTACCTTAATGGTATGTTATTATTTAAGTCGTGGTGGCATTTTAGGAGATTTAAAAATATATTGTGGCTTTATTTGAAATAAAGGAATTAAGCTATACTTCTCCATAAACTCGGATTTTCCTGTGAAAAGTAATTGTTTGTTGTTTTCCTTTTTAAATATCCTTGTTTTTATAAAAATTGTATGAATGGGTCAATTTTTTCCTTTTTCCAGCTGCTTATGGCCGTTTTGTCCCTTTATTGGTGCAAGTACAGTATGATCCAGTTACAGACTTACCTCCATCGTTCACTATGACGTATTTTATGCAGCAATACATAAGCCACGTGATTGTTCTCATCTTTGAAGCAGAGAACGTTTAGAAATCCGTGTGCATTATCTTCTGGGTGTTAATTTCAGCCGTTGTTAATACTAAGAGCAATGGACATTTAAATTTTAAGAGTACGAGTAATAAATATACGTTGGTGTCCATCGGTGAGTTCTACTTCTTCGCCTAATTTCCCATGCGACCTTCAATAAATCCGACTGACGTGTTGGTTGTTTCAAGGATTTTATAAGATTTTTAGATATGTTAAATCCTCTATCTAGTAGACCATTTTTCAAATTCCACGCTTTTTACCTGTGCATAATTAGAAAGTACCTCTATCAAGTACTTGTCGTGTAGCTCTGGGGGAATATTTATTATGCTAACAGTTTTAGTTCGCTGTTAGCGTTACTTATATCAACGGTACTGACGTCATGACGAAGAAGGAATTTAAATTTGCCCTGGGTTCTCTGTAATATTCTCTCTAAGATAACGCAATTTGGCAAAAATGAGATCAGCATTATCACTAGATATACCGAAATTTTCATGCTGCCAGTCAGGAATTTCCAAAGCTGTAGGTTGCACATGTCTTGCAGTTTGTGAAAGGCGATCCTAAAAGTATTTTCCATGGTCAAACCCACGAAGATAATTTGTACTTACGAAGCAGGACCTCCGCTTCACGAACGGTGCACAAAGAAGATCAACAAGAAGTATTGCTATTCACAAGTTGAGATGTCCACAAGAAACGCAGTTTGTGTACACGTACCGCTACTCTCGTTTACGTAATCAGTCAGCAGCAACAACAGAGAGCGCCGCTCCGCACCTCCACACAGGATGAAAACTGGGCCGTGACTGCTGACGAACTACAAATGTAGTGCCTCTTGCCCGTAATCCTCACAGCTAGCGCCATTACACTGACTGCCGTAGAAGTTGGAGCCTGGTGTGCATCCGCACTGAACAGTTGAGTGGCCGTCCTCGCCTTAAATAGATACAGGGTGACAATTACTGAACTATATCAAAGAAAAAAACACAAATTAGTTGCAAACTATGGCGTGCACACACTTTATTCAACATATAAACGTCACTACAGATGTTGGGATTTAGGTTGCGACATGTTCGGCATGCCTGCCGTCATTGGCGATGATGTGGCGCAGAGGAACAGCAAAATTCTGCATAGCCCGCTGAAGTGCCGGAATATCGATGCTGCCGATGACTCCTTGAATGGCTGTTTTCAGTTCAGCAATGATTTTGGGGTTGTTGCTGTAAACCTTGTCTTTAATATGGACCACAAAAGGAGTCGCAAGTGTTCAGATCCGGAGAATATGGCGGCCAATCGAGGCGGATGCCAGTGCCCTCTGGATGCCCCACAGCCAGAATGCGGTCCCCAAAGTGCTCCTCCAGGACGTCAAACACTCTCCTACATAGATGGGGTGGAGCTCCAACTTCTATGAACCACGTCTTGTCGAAATCAGTGTCGCTTTGGATAATGGGGATCAAATCATCTTCCAAAGCGTTCACGCAACGCCCCATAGTCACCGTGCCGTCAAGGAATATGATACCGATTATGCCGTGACTGGACACTGCACACCACACTGTCACCCGTTGAAGGTGAAGAGACTTCTCGATCACGAAATGTGGATTTTCAGTCCACCAAACGCACCATGTCTGCTTATTGACGAACCCATCCAAACGAAAGCGGTCTTTGTCACTAAACCAAACCACAGTGCGTGTACTAACTCCCATCATGTCCGCGGCCAACCGTGCAGATTGAACGTCCTAACACAAACCGTTCAGAAGTTATGGCGATTTCACTTCATACAGTTCAACAATTTTCACCCTGTATGAGCCGTGAGCACTGGCTTCGTGACCAGAACAGTGCCCCTTGATTATCGATCAGAGACGCCCGTCTGAGGGTCTTTGACTGGAAGACTATTTAAGTACGCGCGGCATGTCGTTTGCTCTCGAGCATGGTTCCGCTGTGGTACGAGGATACTCAGCAAGATGATAATTAAATCAAGACCCTACGCTGCCGACAGGCGTCGATATACATCAACGGGACATTTGAAAATGTGTGCCCCGACCGGGACTCGAACCCGGGATCTCCTGCTTACATGACAGACACTCTAACCATCCTAGCCACCGAGGGCACAGAGGATAGTGCGACTGCAGGGACTTATCGCTTGCACGCTCCCCGTGAGACCCACACTCCCAAATTAATGTCCATACATTACATTCGTAATGCGCCTGCCTGTTACACTCATTACTCGTGGCAGACAAACTTACCGAGTCCCGTAAGAGTTCGGGAAATACGTGTGCATCCGCACAGAAGAAGAACGTCAATGGCCGGTTAGCCTCAACTATATGAAGATTGTTCCTTCGGACATGTCCGAAAGAACAAAAGAACATGTACCATCTCTACACAGATAGTCAGCGAGGTGGCGGTGACGCCGCCACTGGCAGAGAGAGACAGCGAGCGGGCGGTGCAGTGAGGGGCGTGTCGTGTTGTGCGCTGCGGGTGTGCGGGGGCGGCGTGGCCGCTGAGTGCGAGCCCCACGAGGGTACTGTACTCCAGCCCGAGTGGCCAGTCTGCAGTGGTGTTCACAAGCGGCGCGGACCGTTTGTTACTTTGGTTGGCTCGGTGGCTAAAAGCTGTTTGAAGCATTAGTGTGTCCCACAGGCTGGGTACAGTAGAAGTACAGTTATGCTATCAAACACTATTCTGTGACCGGGCTACACTATTGACGGTATGTGTTATGAAACAGCTGGTTTGTCTAAATGATTCGATATTAGTAATTTGCTCACACTGTACTGTTCAAGTTTCTTTCGCCCTTTAATATATGTCTTACCTTCATTTAGCTGAATTTAGTGCGGTGTGCATATTTAAAAAATGGTTCAAATGGCTCTGAGCACTATGGGACTCAACTGCTGTGGTCATTAGTCCCCTAGAACTTAGAACTACTTAAACCTAACTAACCTAAGGACATCACACACATCCATGCCCGAGGCAGGATTCGAACCTGCGACCGTAGCAGTCGCACGGTTCCGGACTGCGCACCTAGAACCGCGAGACCACTGCGGCCGGCGCATATTTAAAGAACTACCGTGTGCTGTTACTATTGTTTTACCGTAATGTACATATTTTGCGCTTTAAATGGAGTTTCTTTCCCTCAACTGTTACGTAAAGATTACCTGGGTGGATGATCACTGAACTGTCTGCAGTTCTACTGCGATTAAGTGGGCTCAGCCTGTTGCTTCTCGTAGAAAGAGCAGGTGTTTGTGAACTAGCTGTTCACTTACTGAGTACGTGTGGAATACGAGTAACTGGCGCAAACAGTTTGCACTGCTGTTGAGCCGGAATTGTTTCATAAAGTCATGCGCCCTTGTTTACATTGGTCAAATACTTACTTCTTACTGGAAGTGCCTGGAATTCATGCAAACTGTTGATTTGTCCAATGAGTATGAGACAGGGCGGTCACCCATTGGCGTAATTCACAGACGGCTAAATTAAAATGGTAAAATGAAATGCGTTTGTGGCGTTTAACGCCAAGGGATAACTCTAATACTTGTAACTGCTTTTCATTGGAAATTTTCTTTGTGTACGTGGGGTTACGTATGTTTGTTGCCATTATAAAACATCTTAATTAAGCGCTGTGACTTTTTGTCTATGCCTTGTGCTAACAGGTTTATATTACAGGCATCATAAGTCATCCTAACCACAAGGACCAAGGCGTGGACTGTTGTAAAGAGGAAGGCCAGAGAGTGCGCTGAAGGCTCTACCACATGTAAAACAAAACTAATACCAATATCTTGGCGCACAACCTTCATCAGTTCCCCCCCCCCCCCCCCCCCCATCGTCCCCTCCACACACACACACACACACACACACAAGTTAAGTACTTTTTTTTTATCCCTTGGTTGTCATTGGATTTGCAGGAACTGTGTCTGTAGTTTAATTGATTGCATTCAGTAATTTCTCGAATCAGCCATGATATTATGAGCTGTAATCATTTTTAAGAAAAAACGTTCATACTTGAAGTTTCTAGGAATTCTTTGTACGTATTATTTTACAGTCATCAGTCAGAGGTATAAAGATGATGATGTTCATTAATGCTGGTTATCAAAGTTTGTTTAACGTTCTCTCGTCTGACCATCTGTTTTTAAGAGACTAACAATAATTCTAAGGTATTTTCCTAAAGTGGCTTGGCAGCTTACCATTCCCCTCTCGCGCCATCTTCCTCGATATGTATATTGTTTGTGTTCTTTAGGACACATTAACAGTATGATCTGAAAATTTATATTTCCCGCATGACAAGTAATTCATTTCATGTTTCCTTGGAAGTTTTTTGAGTCAGTATCACTCGTGTTTTGATTCATCTAGCCACTACCAGGTAACTATGACACTGTATAAAACCTCACGTAAGTGTAGTATTTTCTTCTTATATTTCTCATCTCCTATGACGTACTACAACAAAACATTGGTAAACTGATTAGTATTTTACATAAAATACCATAAAATATTTCGTTATTTGCATTTATATAACACACATTTTTCCGCATAAAATAGTGCGGAACTCAACCACGTAACGTACCGGAATGTTTCCCGGTCATCACATCATGCAACACAACCTCCACTTTCATCTAAATGATGAGGATATGACTCCTTCGTGTGCTCACGGAGATCAATATTAATATGGCATTTTGCGTGGTCGTGTGGAAACAGCATCCTATAGTGGACAAAACAGTTGCATCTGCAACAATTGTAGCAACACATCGGGATAACTTACAACACTCAAACGAGGAGGGGCGGGGCTGTGGATCCCTTTAGTTGATCTTGTACAGTTCAGGCCCACAAAATTTTCAGCACTGTAGTAATATCCCGGGTGAAGTGAACTCTGCCTTTCAATTATTTTCAACCCATTCCATGGACGTATCAAGACAGATATTTATATTTGGGGAGAGGAAGGGGGGGGCAGGAAATTCTGTTCCACCATTACCCTGTACACTGTATTCTACCATCACTTCGAACTGCGTTGCTCGAACAATTCTGTGTCAAAAAAATACCCGCACCCAAAGGACACAAACAGTGGGTAGTGTTATTCGTGATTGATAGGGTACGACGGCAGTGAACAGCATCAGATATTACATGACCGCTGTGAAGGACACAGAAATGCTGCGTACGCGTATGAGACAGCGTTATCAGCACCTAACATAGTTTAAAACCGGTGTCAACGTGGGTCTCCACTAGACCGGCTCCATATTTATGGAGCAATCAGGTGTGACAGTGAACTAATGTTTGACTGCCAGGGAACATGAGGGCACGCATATTCTTCTTCATTGTACCGGTCGACAACGTGTGATCACCATAACGGAAGATGGCCGTACTGTGCACTAAGCACTTCGCAGTCCCTTCATACCTGCCACCCGGGAACAAGCCATGGTGTTGCTGCGACATTCTGTGTCAACCGCACCGCTGGTCGGAGACTGGTAGAAGTCGGCCGAGAGTATTATTGTCCCATTCGTAAGGTGCTGCTGACAGCGCAACACAAACAGCTACGTGGTACACAGATCGGGTAGCGTGCACTACTGATGGATGGTGTCAAACTGAGTTCATCGATGAATCGTGGTTCTGTACTTGCACTGCCCCAGATGACCACGGTCGGCTAGTGTGGTGCCGACCTGGGAAGACTCATCATTCTTCCAATGTTTTCAGGAGGCACGGCGGCGTTACTCGTGGTGTCTTGGTGTGGCAAGCCACCATTGGTTACTTCTAATGGCATCCGATTGGGATAGACAGAACTTTGATGGGACAGCGGCACATCACGGACGCCCTAGGTCCTCATATATTTCTTCTCATGTGATACTCTTATGATATAATTTTCCAACAGGACAATGCTCATCCCCGCGTTGTACATGTCTCTATGAACTGTCCGCGTTATTTTGTCAGCCAGCAGCCAGTGGGAGCAGTTCACAAGTCAGTGCCAGTACCCTGTATATCAAGGACCAGTAACAACAGTTATGGACCAGCTTGTTGCACGAGTTGAGACAGTGGCCTTAAGACATCCTTCCCAACCGAATCAATGCATGCATCCAGGCCGGAGGACATGCTACTCATAGAGATAAGTGGGCTCATACTGTAAAGTTCGTTGTAAATTTGCGTCCATTTTGCCTGCGCTGAAAAGACATCACACACCTCCTCAACACGGAAATTTCATTCCGTTTCCACAATCCTTTTTTTTTCAGGTAGGGTGTTTGATGCACCTTAAGACAAGCAACCCAACTTGCTTTATTCGCATCTGGGGCGGGTGATAAAGTTAGGTTTCCTGTCTTAAAGTGCACTTAATATTTCTCGGGCAGTTTTTTTCCTGTCCATCGTCTAGTTAAAATGTCTATCGCGGTACGTCCCTCTCTTTGTATTCCTTGGACTTTTCGATGCTAGCTGCTGCTGCAACATACATTAGTTGTGTGCCCGCAAATTTCCTGGAACATGTAATGCTCCATTTCAAACAAGCAAGAAAGGAAGTAAACTCCATCGTTGACACAATACAAACGATTGTGTAAGGTTACAGTTGTTTTCTACGCTTGATTTCTCTACACGAGACCTCTTACAGCGATAAGCAGTCATACCAGTCTAGTGGTCTTTTTATCTTCAAAATATTGAGTTTAGAATGACTCGCGCGTGTGCAATTTTCAGCCTAATAGTTTGAGGCAATATGTTACATCTAAGACGTTAAGTCTTAAAACAATTATAATGCTAGTTTAACTAGTTATCTGATTAATTGATCTATTTACTTGTAATCACAAACATGATGAAAAGAAAACAATGATGTATCAACGTAAAGCAATAAAGAGCTGGTTACCTGTAACTCCGCTAAGATTTAGATATCGATTTTCAATAAAGTCTAACTGGGGAAAGTACAGTTCACCGGCCATTTGTGTCACTAGGAAGTCATTTAACTCATGTGTGTGAAAAATCTTTTTAAATGGGCAACAGAACATGGAATCAATGTTGATTAAAGTTTTTGAACTACAAAGACACATGGACAGAGACCAATGCACGTGTGGAAAAATTTTCCACAAAGAGCGACTAAAACCCGACCTCTTTCAACCAATACAACTCCAATATTTCTAGTGAGCGGTGGAGGAAGTTTGGTCACACCATGGACTGGGCTATAGCGAGGAACCGCACGTCCCTGTAAACCACCGATTCTGTTCTCACCGATGAACTAACCATCGTCGGAGATGACGCGGAGCTGCATCCAGAATAGAGTTGTCAGATTTTCTTCTTTGTTATGTGCTTATAAAGCAGACTCCTGCACTGCACCACACTCCTTAAACACCTTGGTTCGAAGTTTTACAGGAAACTTTAAGCAGCCTTTATGGGCTCTAAAATGCATTCATTAAGAGCCAGGAGCACTTTTTTCAGTAGGAGAGATGTGGTCCACAGTAGAAAATATGAATAAATGCTGATAGCTTAGTAAGTAGCACTAAGGACCAAGCTTACTGGACTTTTTCGCATCGAATGATCGTTCCTGTCATATCAATGAATACTGGCTACTCCCGTTGGACACAGTGTGCATACTTATACGAGGGTAGTTAAGCAAGTAATGCAACATTTTTTTCTGAGAGCAGGTTGGTTTTATTCAGGACTCCAATACACCAAATTATTCCCCACTATTTTTTCTACAAAACGATATCTTTCAAAATAATTTCCGTACAATGCGACGGCCTTACGCTGCTTTTCTGGGAGATCCTGTATGGCCGCATGGTACCACGTCGATACTTGGCGGCAGCTGGTCGGACGCGTCGCAGCCAACGCCTGGCGTCCGTTTCCGCGCGACGCAGCGCAGTTAGGCGGGTGGCCGTCCTGCAAGGCTGCGGTTCGGTTGCCTCAGTTCCAAAAAATGTTTGCAACACCTCCGCCCAGTTGCCTGCAAACAATAGGAAACAATATCCAACATCTGTGAAGCATATTTTGTAATAACACGATGGCATATCAAAATGTGATGTAGTGTTCATTAGGAAGACTGATCAGATGCTATTCAGCACGCCAGTCTGCCATTCGCATCTCTCTCCACGGCCACCTACATCCATTTGAACATAATTAATTCAAGCCTTTGTCTTCCTGTACAGTCCTCCCACCCCCCGCAGCCACACTTCACACGTACACTCACTCACATACACACACACACACACTTCCCTCTATTTCGATCTCGGTATACGTCGGTGGATCGGCGTGCCTCTTGCAGCACATCTCAATGGCTTCTACTCTGCTCTTCCGTATATTGTTTATCGTCTGCTTTTCACTTCCATACAAGGGCACATTATTTCAGAAAAGACTTTCTAACAGCAAAATTTATAATAGATTTTAACAAATTTCGGTCATAGTTGTATTCATGATCAGGTTTCTCTGCCCTTGCACTGACACTGTTTGCAGATATAATTACTCGATATGTCCGCCTGTTGCGCAGAACACTATATATATATATATATATATATATATATATATATATATATATATATATATATATATATATATATATCAACGCTTTTTTGCCGGCCTCAGTGGGTTTCTTTGACTTAAATCTGTAGCACTGTAGCATGTTTTAAGTGAAATTTGATCTACGAAAATTGAGCCTAACACAGCATTTGTTTATTGTTGTGATCACATTAATTCTACATCATACTATTATGTAGGACCCTTTGTACATTATCGTGCGCTGGGAGATTGTCATCTGCAACTAAATGCTATTAATATGAATTTGGTCAACGAGTTAACTCATCATTTTATATCTAAATGTAATTTCGTTGTTCTAAGACATTTCCCGTACTTTATTTGCGAATACTCGCATTTACTTCTCAAAAGTCTTTTTTCATACGCATTGTCTTGAGTTGTGAAACACACACAAACACTATGCATATAATGCAGAACTTCGTTTCTTAATAACACCGATGAAATTTTGTCAAAACACGCTGAAAATAATGTTGTTCTGTGTCCATTCTCATTTGGCATTCACTTTTCTCAAATGAGTTTGCCCATAAATTTGAATTTTGGTTACCTTCTCCTTTCTCTCTCTCTCTCTCTCTCTCTCTCTCTCTCTCTCTCTCTCTCACCTTGTGTGTGTGTGTGTGTGTGTGTGTGTGTGTGTGTGTGTGTGTGTGTGTGTGTGTGTGTGTTTTGTGCCCGTGTGTATGTGTGCATCGTTGTGCTCGTGTGTATGTGTGCATCGGGACACGGGTAATATCCACAGATAAATTTAACATATCAGATATATATGAACTTATATGCAACAGTTGTCAGTCAATATACATGGGGTAAACATACAGTAATTACAACAACCGAGTTAGAAAACTGCTGCGGAAGCAAAGGGAACTTCACAGCAAACATAAACATAGCCAAAGCCTTGCAGAAAAACAAAAATTACGCGAAGCGAAATGTAGTGGGAGGAGGGCTATGCGAGAGGCTTTCAATGAATTCGAAAGTAAAGTTCTATGTACTGACTTGGCAGAAAATCCTAAGTCCTATGTCAAAGCGGTAGGTGGATCAAAACAAAATGTCCAGACACTCTGTGACCGAAATGGTACTGAAACAGAGGATGACAAAGGCCGAAATACTAAATGTCTTCTTCCAAAGCTGTTTCACAGAGGAACACTGCACTGTGCTTCCTTCTCTAGATTGTCGCACAGTTGACAAAATGGTAGATATCGAAATACACGACAGAGGGATAGAGAAACAATTAAAACCGCTCAAAAGAGGAAAGGCCGCTGGTCCTGATGGGATACCAGTTCGATTTTACACAGAGTACGCGAAGGAACTTGCCCCCCTTCTTGCAGCGGTGTACCGTAGGTCTCTAGAAGAGCGAAGCGTTCCAAAGGATTGGAAAAGGGCACAGGTCATCCCCGTTTTCAAGAAGAGACGTCGAACAGATGTGCAGAACTATAGACCTATATCTCTAACGTCGATCAGTTCTAGAATTTTGAAACACGTATTATGTTCGAGTATAATGTCTTTTCTGGAGACTAGAAATCTACTCTGTAGGAATCAGCATGGATTTCGAAAAAGACGGTCGTGTGAAACCCAGCTCGCGCTATTCGTCCACGAGACTCAGAGGGCCTTAGACACGAGTTCACACGTAGATGCCGTGTTTCTTGACTTCCGCAAGGCGTTTGACACAGTTCCCCACAGTCGTTTAATGAACAAAGTAAGAGAATACGGACTATCAGATCAATTGTGTGATTGGATTGAGGAGTTCCTAGATAACAGAACGCAGCATGTCATTCTCAATGGAGAGAAGTCTTCCGAAGTAAGAGTGATTTCAGGTGTGTCGCAGGGGAGTGTCATAGGACCGTTGCTATTCACAATATACATAAATGACCTGGTGGATGACATAGGAAGTTCACTGAGGCTTTTTGCAGATGATGCTGTGGTGTATCGAGAGGTTGCAACAATGGAAAATTGTACTGAAATGCAGGAGGATCTGCAGCGAATTGACGCATGGTGCACGGAATGGCAATTGAATCTCAATGTAGACAAGTGTAATGTGATGCGAATACATAGAAAGATAGGTCCCTTATCATTTAGCTACAAAATAGCAGGTCAGCAACTGGAAGCAGTTAATTCCATAAATTATCTGGGAGTACGCATTAGGAGTGATTTAAAATGGAATGATCATATAAAGTTGATCGTCGGTAAATCAGATGCCAGACTGAGATTCATTGGAAGAATCCTAAGGAAATGCAATCAGACAACAAAGGAAGTAGGTTACTGTACGCTTGTTCGCCCACTGCTTGAATACTGCTCAGCAGTGTGGGATCCGCCCCAGACAGGTTTGGTAGAAGAGATAGAGAAGATCCAACGGAGAGCAGCGCGCTTCGTTAGAGGATGATTTAGTAATCGCGAAAGCGTTACGGAGATGATAGATAAACTCCAGTGGAAGACTCTGCAGGAGAGACGCTCAGTAGCTCGGTACGGGCTTTTGTTTAAGTTTCGAGAACATACCTTCACCGAAGAGTCAAGCAGTATATTGCTCCCTCCTACGTATATCTCGTGAAGAGACCATGAGGATAAAATCAGAGAGATTAGAGCCCACACAGAAGCATACCGACAATCCTTCTTTCCACGTACAATACGAGACTGGAATAGAAGGGAGAATCGATAGAGGTACTCAGGGTACCCTCCGCCACACACCGTCAGGTGGCTTGCGGAGTATGGATGTAGATGTATAATAGAAGATATTCAGAATATCCCAGATCTATAAAAAGTAAAAATTGCTATAGCACATTTGCTGAGCACCTAACAGCCCGCAACTATCACCTAACAAACATAGAAATATATTAAGAAATACTAAAATCCAGCATCAGCCTGTGCCATAAACATTGCAGTAGAAGAAAACTTCCACATACAGCTGGCATTAACGGAAGAAAATCAGATTATAAATGACTACACAACACTGACGAAAAGTACTGTATTTCACACATTAAAGGAATTTTGCAGAGGAGTCGGCATAAGCAGTTATGAAACTACACCCGCACACACACACACACACACACACACACACACACACCGTACACGACCGCATACACACGAGAGAGAGAAAGAGGGACATAGAAGGGGGAGGGGGGAGAGGGTAAACAAAATTCTGAGCAAGTGAATGCCAGCTCATACTGGAAACACAACAACATCGTTTACTCTGCATTTTGGCGAAATTTTGCTATTAACAAACAGAGTTCCACAAAATATTCGTATTGTTCTGTGTGTTTCGCAACTACTGAAGAGACTGCATATCTTAGCACAGCAAAATTATGTTTAGAGATAACGTGATGAATGAACTCGCTGACTAAACTGAGATTAGCATAATTTAGTTGCAAATGACCAGGTACCAGTACATGATAATGTGTAGTGGGTCCTGCATATCCGTGTAATGTAAAATAATTGTTAAAGTAATGACAACAACTAATAAATACTGTTGTTAGGCTTCATTTCCGAAGATTAATTATCACTTATGAAATGTTCAAATTTTACAATTTAAATAAAAGGAACCTACTGATTATGGTACAAAGGTGTTGAAACATGTTTGAGTCTAAGGAGGAAACGGTGTTTTGCGTAACAGCCGAACCCTGAATCCAGTAATGATAGTTATTTTGTTTTCTGGATAACAAGCCTCGTCTATTGCTTTTAGTGCCTCGTCCCTGATCTAAATCCCTCAGCATGACCAGTTTTAACTTGAATGAACTCCTTTACCTTTGCTTTACATTACTTATTATTCCTTTTCCGAGACGGTATCCATTTCTGCCGTGAAGGTGTAATACAGAGATGTATTCATTCGTTCCTACTTTTCAGTCTGTGTGTCAAAGAAGCAATGATGGAAATAACAGAAAGGTTCAAGAGTGGGATTAAAATTCAGGGTGGAAGTATGAGATTGCTGTCCTCGGTGAGAGTGAAGAAGAGTTGAATGGAATGAACGGTAATGAAGAATAGCTGAAATAACATTGGTGATAAACTTAGCACCAGTACCGATGTACAAACGCGCCACCGTCAAGGACGACATTAGTGTGGAGCCACAACACAAGTACTGACGTAATATTCCCACTAAACCGGTGTGTTCTAGTGTGTGTCTTCAGTCACTGAAACCCACACCGTCAGAGATCTTTCATCTCGTCCTTCAGGTTAGTGTATTCCATTGGAAAGCATTTCTGGCCTTTCCTTCACCTTATTGTATCAGGTACCATTTCGTGCAGTTTGTTACCCTGTATACACTGAACAACATGGACAGCAGGCTACAGTCTGGTGTCTGAAGAAGCTGTGAACAACCTTCCTCTCCATGGATTCTATCCTTCCAGAAGTTCCAAGAGTGTATTATAGTCAGTATTGTCAACAGGTTTTTTTCAAATCTACAAATGCTATAAAAGTTGATTTGTATGTTTTCAATCTATTTTCTAAGATATCCCTACGATCAGCATTCCTACTCGTTTTTCAGCCTTTCTCGATTATACAAACTCGTATTCATCGAGTTCTGTTTCTAGCAACTATTCCAGTCTTATGCCGTAACTCGTGCTAGTATGCACTTAGTGAACTGCATAATTAACTTTTCCCCAATTGTGAAACATCTGCTCGTACACTGTTATGCTTTACAATAATTCCAAGCCCTGGTCTATACCATGGTTACCTGTAACAAGTATAACAAATTACAACTTTCAGGTTACTTTCCGAGTCTCCTTTGATGAGGTACGAAAACAAGTGCTCGCTTTTTTGCTCCACGGTGGAACTGTACTCCCTGGAGAACAAAGTGTCCCTCTTGAAAATAACTGCGAGGCGAGTAACAAGTGCAGTGGGTAAAGCTTATTTGCCCAACTATCTGCTGCGTCAAGTCGCTTGACGTGCTTCACAATTGTTTCTCCCTTTCGTTCAGGTGAAGTTCAGTGCTGTTATTTCACTGAAGTTTATTTGTATCAAGTGACTGCATTTTTCTTGTGTTTGATGAAGACCAAACATCGTGAACAAACATCAGTTGCTAATTTATGTCTGGACTTCACAATTTCAGAAAGTAGTAAGATGAACCCTGTGTGAACGGTTAATTAATATGTCCCCCCGGTCGCGTATAATAGATGTAAATAACGTTGTCGCGTCTCACATCGCCGTGGGCGCACGCTACCACCGTACTTGCATTGCCCGACATGCGAAGACTGTTCACCGAACGCACCCCAGTTTGCACAAGGCACGCCTTGCGTTTAAACTGCAAAGTTGCAGCGATAGTAATGTACTTTATATAAGTTAATTTGCATCCTGTTCTTGTTACTGAGCCACGTCACTGTTCCGTTGCTAAGAATCCCTCAGCTATTTCTATCATGAGTAGTGAGTATTGCTTATTTATCGAGCTTATTAATGACAGTCTAATGTTGCATACGTGAGACACTTACCTGTTTCTCTAAAAAACTTACATAAAAGCTTTTGTATTAGACTTGGGATAATCAAAGTGTTTGTACAACTAGATTAGGTCCCCAGAGGTAGCTCGATGGATTACAAAGTTTCTAAATGTGTAAGTTTGATTAAACGTTTAGGCCTGATCAATTTCTTTAATGTCTCATTCTGTCTTTGAAACTGTACTTTCCTTTGTGTGCAGTGTTCTTGTGCCCATGATGCTTTATTGTATTAAAATTATCAATAGGCTTGTGACTGTTTTTAGAGACTTGGAAATTTCCCATTATTGGTATTAGTCACTTTATTACGTAAGAAGAACTGTTGTTAGGAAGCAAAATTTCGTTCATGACGTGGAACAACAGAGCTAAATATTTCCAGTAAAATTCTTTCGCTTTGCTTACCTAAGTTTATTTTCACTGAATGCAAATTACTTTAAGAACCACGGTGCTTAGTCATGTCAATCATTACATCAGTTTTAGTTAGTTGTAAACGCGACGCACGTTTATGGTTTAGATGAGCAGATGTTGCATATTAACAGTTGTGCTGTACTATTGGAGAAACGATCACATTATTTGGTTCCTTCTGAGTTGCCTGTGATAACACTTTCGTGTGAGTTGTTCATTCTGACAGCTTTTTATACAGTTTCCGCTCTGATTATGTTAAATATTTTGGAAACTATATTGTTTTTGATCCGTTAGACAAGCAAACAGTCGTTCCGTAGCATTAGCCGCTTAGAGTGATGGAGTCACTGGTTATGTAATCGTTGTGCTAACAGTTTGGTATCTACATCAGCTTAGCCACATATCACTTTTTCCAGGCACTTGGATAATGAATTATTCATCCTATTACGAAGACACTCACACGTCGAACGCAAGCGGTTGTCATAGTTCAACGAGATGAAGTTTTTGGCAGTGGATGAGCTGCTGTTGTAGAGCAATGTTTGTAACCTCTAAACCCTTAGGCGTGAGATCTCGCTCTCAGGCAGGTCTAAGTCATTCCTGCTACACAGCGTGGACGTTATGGTCACCCGTACAGCAGCGTACTGCTTCACTTTCGACACAAAGACAGCGGCAACTCCCCTAAATCAAGCTGCTCTGCTGTGAAGTGCAAAACAGTCAAAGAAGGAAGGAGAAACACCAAGGTCTAGAAACATGAAAAAATGAAAGAACTTATGAAGAAACAAAAGAAAGTAAGGGGGGGGGGGAGAAGGTTACAGGAATACACAGAAGAGCTGCAGAAAGAATGAAAATGAAAGACAATACCATCGTACGGGAAGACAAAATAAATGAAGACGAGAGGGCACATCGAGAAGAATTTGACAGAACGCTGAAAAGGCCTAAGTCTCAACGGGCCATCTCGAGTAGAAGACAACGCCTCAGTTTTGGTAAACATTTTTCGAATACAGTGATCAATAGATTATTATATTTTAACTAAAGTTCCTTCTTGATCACAAGACTTATGTCTCAATAACATAGTTGACCGGTTTCGGTTATATTTATATAACCATCTTCAGACCCATGGCTTCCTTGGAGGATGGTAGGCGGAGCTCTCCGCAGTTGACTTCGCAGCAGCTGAGGAGAGCTCCGCCTACCATCCTCCAAGGAAGCCATGGGTCTGAAGATGGTTATATAAATATAACCGAAACCGGTCACCTTTGTTATTGAGACATTAGTTTTGTGATCAAGAGGGAACTTAAGTTAAAATATAACAACGCCTCAGACTTACTGAGATCCTTGGAAGAACAAACCACGAAACGACTACTCCACCTGTTATGCAAAATATACGGGACAGGCGACATACATTAAAATTTGAAGAAGAATGTAATAATTGAATTCTACAGAAGATAGATGCAGAAATTTGTGTTTAATACTAAACCACCAATTTAATTACTCATGGCTCCAAAATAATAACACGAATTCATTTGAGAAGAGTGGAAAGACTGCTAGAAGCCGACCTTCGATAAGTCAGTCTTAGTTCTGGATAAATGTAAGTTCACACAAGGCAATACTGACCTTACGAGTTACCGTACACCGAAGAGCCGAAGAATCGTGTAGGACCACGCAGAAGTGGCATGGACTTGAATAATGTCTGAAGTACTGCTGGAGAGAACTGACACCATGAACCCTGCAGGGCTGCCCAGAGTCAGACGGGATGGTGATCTCTTCTGTACAGCACGTACGAAGGAATCCCCGATATGCTCGATAATGTTCATGTCTGGGGTATTTGGTGGCAAGCGGAAGTGTCTAAACTCAAAAGAGTGTTCATGGAGCCACTCTGCAACAATTCTGGACGTGAAGAGTGTGACGTTGCCCTGCTGGGATTGGCCAAGTCCGTCGGAATGCACAATGGACACGAGTGGATGCAGGTGATCAGACAGGATGCTTCCGCACGTGTTACCTGTCAGAGTCGTATGTAGACGTATCAGGGGTCCCATATCGCTCCAAATCCACACGACCCACACCATTACAGAGCCTCCACCACCTTGAACAGTCCACTCCTGACGTGCAGGGTCCATGGATTCAAGAGGTTGTCCCCATACCCGTACACGTCCGTCCGCTCAGTACAATTTGAAACGAGACTCGTTTCCCCGGGCAACATGTTTCCAGTCATCAACAGTCCAATTTTGGTGTTAACGGGGCCAGGTGAGACGTAAAGCTCAGTGTTGCACAATCGCCAAGGGTACACGAGTGGGCCTTCAGCTCCGGAAGCACATACCAATGATGTTTCGTTGAAGGGTTCGCATGCTGACAATTGTTGGTGGCCCAAAATTGAAATCTACAACAATTTGTTCAAAGGTTATACTTCTGTGACGCTGAACGATTCTCTTCAGTAGTCGTTAGCCCCGTTCTTGCAGGATCTTTTTCCGGCCGCAGCGTTGTCGGAGATTTAATGTTTTATGGAATTCCTGATATACACGGTACATTTGGGAAATGGGCGTAGGACAAAATCCCCAGTTCACCGCTGTCTCGGAGATGCTGCGTCCCGTCACTTGTGCGTCGACTGTAACGCCATCTTCAGACTCACTTAAACATTGACAACCTGCCATTGTGGCAGCAGAAACCGATCTAACAACTGCGCCGCACACTTGTTGTCTTACATAGGCGTTGCCGACCACAGCGCCGTATTCTGCCTGTTTGCACATCTCTGTGATTGAATAAGCATGCCTATACGTGTTTCTTTGGCGCTTCAGTGTAGAACATAGGTTGATAAAAGACAAACCTACAGTTTTATCATTTATACATTTAGAGAAATATGTGATAATAATGAGTGAAGTACTACATTACGCAGAGTCGACAAAGGTAGTAAGATACCTCCTAAAATCGTCTCGGAACTCCTTTCGCCAGGCGTCGTGCAGCAACTCCACGCATGGGCTCAACAAGTCGTCGGAAGTCCCCTGCAGAAATAGTAAGCCGTGTGGCCTCCGTACGTCCATAATTGAGAAAGTGTGGCCGGTGTCGGATTTTGTGCACGAACTGACGTCTCATTACGTCACATAAATGCTCGATGGGCTTCATGTCCGGCCATGTGCGTGGCCATATCATTCGTTCGAACTTTCCAGCGCGTTCTTAAAACCAATTGTGGCTCGGTGACGTGACATCGTCGTTTGGCAACATGAAGTCCCTGAACCAGAGTTGTGGCGATTCGTGAATGAGTCATTCATTTGAACGACTCTAAATAAAGAATCGTAGGAATATAATAGTGATACGGACGAATCGTAGTTCAAAAGAATCATAAGAAGGATTGCGTGTTTCCGAGTCGTGACGATTCCAATTTCCAACGATTCATCGATTCTTATAGTACGCTATGCTTCGAAGGCAACTTCCGAATCATGCCGAGTCGTGCCGAATGATTACGACCGCCAGATGGCGGTCAAGTGGAGGATGCATGTGAACAAAGGAAGCAATTTTGCACCACCTTCCGCACAAATCGACTTCTCATTCCTCGCGTACTGAAATAAAGCAATTGATGCAATCAAATTAA
This sequence comes from Schistocerca gregaria, assembly GCF_023897955.1. Lineage (NCBI taxonomy): Eukaryota > Metazoa > Arthropoda > Insecta > Orthoptera > Acrididae > Schistocerca > Schistocerca gregaria. The sequence goes on along the minus strand of NC_064925.1, from coordinate 56,238,549 downwards.
ACGTGACCTTTCATCAATTAAGGCAGTACACGCATAAATCGAGAATCACACTTGTAACGTTATATGAATGTTTACTCATAAATAAACTATTTCTGGTTCAAAAATGGTTCAAATGGCTATGAGCATTATGGTCATCAGTCCCCTAGAACTAAGAACTACTTAAACCTAACTAACCTAAGGACAGCACACAACGCCCAGTCATCACGAGGCAGACTATTTCTGGCATATCTTATCATGACACAGTTCCATTCTAACCCCATTGAAAATTTCAGACATGTCCTGCCATCTGTGAGCAAGATGTAGAACTTTTTGCATTCCGTAAGAATCGTGCCAGATATCGGAGTATTGAATTCCTTAACGATTTCTGAAGCGTAATGTCCCATGCGTATAGCTTCAGTTACCATTCCGCGTTCAAAGTTTGTTAGTTCCCATTGTGAGGCCACAATCACGCGAGAAATCTTTTCACATGAATCAGTACAAATGACAGCCCCGCCAATGTACTGACCTCTCATACCTCGCGTGTGTGAGACTGCCGCTATCTGTATGTGTGCGTAACGCAGTGCCATGACTTTTGTCATCTCAGTGCAAAACCTTACGTGACTAATAGTAATTGAAAGTGAAATGTGCATAAATTCTAGCATATCAATTTTTGCTTCGATTTTTCCTTGCATAATTCAAGAAAACCAGTGCATTTCGCAGGATGATATCTACCATAAAAACTTTCAAAACATAAAAAGTCGAAGCACCACCAGGAACATGCGCTGGTACATATGATACAGTTATACTGTTTAATTTGATTATCATTAGGAAAAGAAACTTCATTAAGGTTCTAAATCAGTCGCGGTCTGGCGATAATTTTGCGGCAAACCGAGTTGATCAAAGCATTCTCTGGAAAGCTGGAACCTGAAGTTGATGATCTAGGCGCACATGTTATTAATTTCATCGCCTCTGCTTGTGATTTCCGTTTTCTGCACGATGAAATTAGGGCACTTTTGTAATGGACGAATATAATTCTACCCCCGTGAGTAAAAGTAAACGTCATAGGTTTATTAAAGCAACATACACGTTGTCGGCATTATTTTTAATGAACTCGTTGATATTCCGTTTCCATCGACAACCAGGCTATCGTATAAGGAGTGAGTCCATCACACGAATCAATAGTGTACAGAAACGGTTCCATTTCTACGTAACGTCACAAAACTTTGTCGAAAAGCTGATGATAGCTATCATTTGTGAGCTTTCCAGGTTTTGTTGCGGTTGCGTACAAATTGTGATGCCGTTCCATTGGCTGGTTTCTGTCTTGTTAATATACCACATCTCTAGTGAGACACTGTTACAGAAACGCCTAGAGAATTAGCCAACTGAAATCTATTATCTGGTTTTGGACAACGTTTTGCGACCTGACATTTAAAAAAAAGAACTTGACAAGTGCGAGAAGTGTCCCTGCTCTAAGGATTCCGTACAAAATTAATTATATATAGGTAATAATAATAGCAATAATAATAATAATAATAATAATAATAATAATAATAATGTCGTGTCGCTCAAATGCCTAATGCAATTGTTCTATTGGACGCCAGTTCGGTGACTTGTGTGTCTCTAACCTACTCCAGTTTTCCAACCGGGGAAAGGAAACCTACAGTTTAACATGGAATTCGAACCACCTGATGTTTCCGTAGACTCCTCACCTCGTTGAAAGGGAAGTCTATGCTAAAATGCGGACTAGGTACGGGATATGGTGGTAGGGAGGGGAGGGAGAACCTCCAGGGGCTAGGCCGCTGTGTCACTCCGCTCACAGGTCTGGAACAAGGCTCGAAGGGGGAACTACAGTTATTTTTTAAAAGTACAAATTAAAGACTCTGTTAAGCGTGCTATGGACTGGTAGGGGCGTCCACTTCGATGAAAATGTCGCTGCCAGTGGAAAAAACTAATAAAGGTATTTTGGTAGGGCGGATACATGGGTTCTATGGCAGCACAGGTGCAATGAAAGAAACACAGAAAGAGGAAACTATAATATACTACTCAATGTTAGTAAGGTTGGTTGCAAAAACCGCAAAATGCAGGCTTAGCCCTTCTGTACTGCGTTGACTACAGTTCCATGAACATAAATTAAATAATGTTCTCTGAACTGAAATCAGAAGAAAACTAATCTTCTGTCTTGATATGCTATTCGAAGAACAGTTCCAAAAAAACAGTACTCAGTTAAATTCGTTGGTAGGCGGTCTTCCAGGCGCGATAATCCTCGCCACTATTCTGTTTCTACCGAAGACTAACCACTACCTGTCCGTCGGCCGCTGTTTCTATTTCACTCGACGACTTAAAGACACGACCAATGTTCTGCGAGAGCTCCCTAGCAAGACTCGGACTGATTTACAACTTGCAACTGACAACTTGTGCTAGTGCACGGTTACTCAAGGGCGCGTCTGTCCTCCTGCTGGCGCTGAAGCTCCAGGGGGCGTGGTTGTCGCTGGTAGCGATGGCCCTGCTGCGGACGGACGTCTACGGTACTTCTGGTACCAAGTGTTGCAACGTCTCTTTGTGTGGCATCTCAGAACACCACAAACTTGCTAAAGAAAACACTACAATAGCTGAACGTGCAGGTTGTCCAGCTCGTCTTCTCGTACGATTTGGATTCAAAAAATGTGTGTGAAATCTTATGGGACTTAGCTGCTAAGGTCATCAGTCCCTAAGCTTACACACTACTTAACCTAAATTAGAAATTCTTCCAGCCCATATGTGGCATAATAACAAGCCAGCGCTTAACACTACTGGTCAAAAACAGTTGGTTGCAATTTTGTTTTTTTTTTATTTTTCAACGACGCGTTTCTAGACGGACGCGAGAGGAATTATGCTTACTACCTGAACCGCCATCTTACTGGTACTCGTTCCTGTGAACGGGAACGCATTATGCAGATCTTGGTGCTTCTCGCGTCCATCTACAAAAGATAACCTGAAGATGCCTAAATAAGGCGAAACGCGACGTTGAAGAATAAAAGCACTAAAATTGCAACCAAGTCTGTTTTTAACCAATACTAACCTAAATTATCCTAAGGACAGACACACACACCGATGCCCGAGGGAGGATTCGAACCTCCGCCGGGACCAGTCGCACAGTCCATGACTTCAGCGCCCTAGAGCCGCTCGGCTAATCCCGCACGGCACGCTTTGGATTGCTGTCACCTGTGTGCACAGGTTGAAATCAGTCTCTAATCGTGGGCCACCGTCATCCATCTGTTATCGCACGTGGAACATCCCATCTAGACTGAGGGTCCATGAACAATGAACTCAAATAGTTGGCAAAACAGGACCGGTATTTCGGCCGGCATTGTAAGTTCACGTGTTCGTCCAGCAGGGTAGACCAATAATCTAAAACTTCTCTGACCCGTCGCAGAAGAAGTAGCACAGTGCAATTTATTTAATCCATTTGATTGCATTTGTCCTCGCAGCTGGGTGAAACAGAGGTTTAGAAACAATCGACGCGAGCGTTCGTCGTAATAGTAAGACTAACATCCGTTGTATGTGTAGCCAACATACAGCCGCTGTGTCACATGTCCACCGCTAAGGGTCGGAATCAGTTACCACGCAACTTAGGCCCAAGGGAACGCCGAACTGATGAATGGAGTGCAGTCGTTGGGGAAAAAGGGTAGGTGACGTTGGGGAAAAAGGGTAGGTGGGTTGCACGCCATACTCTCTTCCATCGTACAGCATTGTAGCACCGTGCAACCACGGTGGCATGGTGGTGTCTCTGTAATTGCCGGTAATAGTCCTTCGCCGTGGGCGGTCGTGTAGAAAGCAGGTCGTCCAGCAGATAACAGTTAACGAGGAATGTCCTATTGTGACTAAGTGGAGGCGAAATATGACCGGCAGGAGCTAGAGGGCTCAGTGGTTGTGACGCCACTCCGTCGACCAAGTTGCCTGTCAGGCTGACTTGCTCAGAATGCCACAGTCGGTGCATCGTTCCAAGAAGCAACGCTCCTGCTCTTTCCTGACAGGTCCACGCGTTCCATAACCTCACTCAGAAAACCATGACCGACGCGGTCGTATCCACGGCCGAAATCAACTGCAACAAGGCCACCCCGGAGACTGCAGGCCGACATTAGTGCGATCACGTCCCTAAACTATGCCAACAGTATGTGAACATTTCCCTTTCCACCAAACCACGTTTAGTCGCCATGCATTGCATCCTCGACTGTGGAGTGTGGATGTGTACGGAGGATGCGTGTAAGAACATTGTAGTTGGCGTTTTACAAAGTCAGGGGCAGGTAGTCCTGCAGGCGCCGCCCACCGCCAGGCTTAGCCGCAGGGACCAAGGGCGTCTCGGTACATTCAGTGGGTAGCTGGAAGGTGGGCGTCGTAAGTTCTTTATACGTTCAGATCCATGTTGTGCCCGTGAGATCGGAGAGGGAGTGATAAAACCCAACAGGGATCCAATGAGGCCCAGGGGATTTGTGCAATGTACCGCTCTTCAAGGCCATATCCAGTTCGTTGTGGATGATGTCTGCCACGAGTGTGCCGTTGTCCTCCACAGCCCCGGTTGCTGGCAAGTCCGCCGGTCCCACGTCTCTCCTTGGGCAATCTGTGTAGAAGTCGCGGTAGTACTGCGTGTACGCTTGGGCAATTCGTGCTCGTGTCGTGGTTGGCCTTCCCTCTGCCTTTCCGATTGCCGTGACGAGCGTCTGTTTGCGTTGTCTTTTTCTTACTACATAATGCAGTGATGTCAGACCGTCTTGCATTCTCGGATGGACTCTGACGCCTACAAATTGCAGTGCAGTTGGTTGGAGCAAATCGGCTTTGATGCGTCGGACGGCCCCTTTACAGTCTGGTGACGGTGGTTGCACTGCCACTTCCCTTAATGGCGTGTAATAAAATTCCGAATTCGTCCTCTGCCAGCCGAACTTGCCATAACTGATAAACGTGCTGAATAAGGCGGGGTTGACACAGCCAATGCACCAAAGCAATGTGCAGTTGTCAGCTCCTAGGTGACAGGATTCATCGCGAAGATGGGAATCGTTTAGTTTCCATGATCCCCTACTACGTCTTGTCCGTTATTAAGCCAAGGCAACGACGTAGATCAGTAAAAGGCATCGGCCACATCCCAGTACCAAATGTCACCGCGTGGAGCTCTCACGATACGGACACCCTATCTAAACCTCAAGTAGTAAGGTAGGCATACCCGCAATTGTCTTCGTGGTGTAGGGCCCAGGTGTCTTACAACGCGACGTCCCATTCCACTGTGGGCAACGAGGAGCAGTCGATCAAGTGTGAGTCCTCTGGCAACGGAACGCAGCTGAAATCGCTGCCCACTATGTAACACTCCCCGTTTCCTTGAAACAACGGGGTAACGTCCTCAGAGTAGACGACCGTTCTTCCTCGGTGCTTCGTCGAGCCTGAATGGGCAGGAACGTTCACCAGACGCACAGCACCGCTTGTAAGTGGAGCACCATGTGCCGACACAAGATAGCTCACATCTGGCGCCTTAACCACTTCCCTTAACAGAGTGGCAGTGCAATCACCAGCAGGTAAACTACACTACTGGCCATTAAAATTGCTGCACCACGAAGATGACGTGCGACAGACGCGAAATTTATCCGACAGGAAGAAGATGCTGTGGTATGCAAATTATTAGCTTTTCAGAGCATTCACACAAGGTTGGCGCCGGCGGCGACACCTACAACGTGCTCACATGAGGAAAGTTTCCAACCTATTTCTCACACAGAAACAGCAGTTGGCCGGCTTTGCCTGGTGAAACGTTATTGTGATGCCTCGTGTAAGGAGGAGAAATGCGTACCATCAGGTTTCCGACTTTGATAAAGTCGTATTGTAGCCTATCGCGATTGTGATTTATCGTATCGCGACACTGCTGCTCACGTTGGTCGAGATCCAATGACTGTTAGCAGAATATGGAATCGGTGGGTTCAGGAGAGTAAAACGGAACGCCGTGCTGGATCCCAATGGCCTCGTATCACTATCAGTCGAGATGACAGGCATCTTATCCGCATGGCTGTAACGGATCGTGCAGCCACGTCTCGAGCCCTGAGGCAACAGATGGGGATGTTGGCGAGGCAACAACCATCTGCACGAACAGTTCGACGACGTTTGCAGCAGCATGGACTATCAGCTCGGATACCATGGCTGCGGTTACCCTTGACGCTGCATCACAGACAGGAGCGCCTGCGATGGTGTACTCAACGACTGAGCGCACGAATGCCATAACGTCATTTTTTCGGATGAACCCAGGTTCCGCTTACAGCATCTTGATGGTCGCATCCGTGTTTGACGACATCGTGGTGAACGCACATTGGAAGCATGTATTTGTCATCGCCATACTGGTGTATCACCCGGCGTGATGGTATGGGGTGCCATTGGTTATACGTCGCGGTCACCTCTTGTTCGCATTGACGGCACGTTGAACAGTGGACGTTACATTTCAGATATGTTACGACCGTGGCTCTACCCTTCATTCGATCTCTGCGAAAGCCTACATTTCAGGAGGATAATGCAAGACCGCATGTTGCAGTTCCTGTACGGGCCTTTCTGGATACAGAAAATGTTCGACTACTGCCCTGGCCAGCACAGTCTCCAGATCTCTCACCAATTGAAAAGTCTGGTCGATGGTGGCCGAGCAACTGGCTCGTCACAATACGCCAGTCACTGCTCTTGATGTACTGTGGTATCGTGTTGAAGTTGCATGGGCAGCTGTACCTGTACACGCCATGCAAACCCTGTTTGACTCAATGCCCAGGAGTATGAAGGCCATTATTACAGCCAGAGGTGGTTGCTCTGGGTACTGATTTCTCAGGATCTATGCACCCAAATTGCGTGAAAATGTAATCACATGTCAGTTCTAGTATAATATATGTGTCCAATGAATACCCGTTTATCATCTGCATTTCTTCTTGGTGTAGCAATTTTAATGGCCAGTAGTGTATAAGCGCCCTAATTCTGAAAGTGTAATCTTACGTCGGCTCACATCTATTGGAGGAAAGCAATACTCATATCTACTGCCCATAGTGTATCCATTACACCGATGCGCGAATGCCGTTGATATTAATGATTGCTTTGCGGTATACTCGTGACATCGCAGTTTGTAAGTCTGACTGGGAATGGTCGCCCCAATACAAGAGTTAGAGATCAACTTGCTTCGTGGCCCGCCTGATGCAGCACTGGCGAGGGGCTTCGGTTGATTATCTGTCTCCTGCGTCGTCACATCGCTCAGTTCCACTCCATCAACCCAGTCTCGCCGTGAATTTTGTGGGACAAGAACCATCAGTTGGCGTTCGACACTCCCGTCAACTGGGGGTCAGCCTGCTGCCACAGTAGCATCCATCTCGTCGCCACGTGTTTGGTGCCCCAGGTAGGCCAGTGACAGCTGTGTGACGGCAGTGGCAGCATGTAATCCAGCTGGCAGTCACGAGTTGGGGTCGTCCTCTTCCTGTACCAGGGCACCTCCCTCGCGCAGCCGCCTCATCTTACACCGTTTCGCGGACTTCTGTTTGCATTGGCGCGTCTCTACACCAGAAGCGGGTCGAACGTTCGTGTAATCCTCTTGAACAGCCGCTTCCAAGTCGGAAAAAAGGGTCGACGTCTCATCACCTGTTCCTGACCCTGATGTAGTTGTGAGAGGACAGAGATGCTGCTGGATCAAATGTGATTGCTGTAGTACAGAACTGGGGGCAGAGCTCTGGGTTACCTGAGATGAGAGCTGGTCACGGTCGACACCCACATCACATCTCAACACCTCCACGTATGTGAGAGGGGTGGACGTCATCTGCCGCATCACTGTTTCTTGCGCAGGATAGAACAGCTCGAGACATCTCTGAATGCACTCCGAGTAAACATGCCCTTGTCCGCAACCTGAGCAGGTCATCGGCCGTCCGTCCTAAATGCCGATAGAGTGACATCCACCCATGGCCACATACAGTGGTATGTGTTTTTGGAGATCAATACGAGCTTGAAACACTGCACTGAGTAAGAGATATGTTTCAGAAGTTTTCTATTTTTCCTCCATATGGCTAAGAATTGTGCCATATGGCCTTAAAGCTTATATCATCGGAGCGACGGGAACATCAAAAGGGGAGTTCGAAAACGCGACCACTTGAACTCCCACGCCAGCGTGATCACCTGCCACCACAATCACGTTGAAGCGGTAATGTAGTACGCTGCATTTGAGCCTTTGAGGCTAATTTCTTTTCAAATTAATATGCGCTACGTGCTGTTACCCTTCTAGCCAAGTGGACATGGAAAGTTGTCATTGGAATTTTATTTTTATTTTTCTGACACACTTCCTTCATTCCTTCTTCACTCTTCCTGTGTGGATATGACCTTCCGCATAGGTCTGTAACTTTTGGTATTTCAGTTATCTGTATTTCTTAAAATAACAGTTTACATCAAATACTTCAGTTTGACATGTGTTTTGAGAGTATCTTTTGTGTTTATAGGAATTTTTCCTTGTGGGTGACTGCAAATTTTCTCGCCAAACCACTGTGGGTACAGATTCGAGTAGATGCGTGTCTAAAAGCACCTTCAGTGCTTAATTACGTCAATACGAACGAGTAAATAAAAATTCTTGTAGGCGGTGTGCGTGATGGCAGTTTGTGTTCTGCTAAATTACGTATTTTTGTGTGTGTCCTTGGGTGACTGGTGGAGCCATGTGCTTCGTGCCAAATCATTTTAAGGAATGGATTCTCACTCAGTGTTAGGTGATTGATTCATTGGGACATTCTTCTGTTTATTAACATCGTAATGCTAAGGTAGAATTTTGCATCAAAAGATATAAAGTTTTGTGTTACTTGTGAAATGTGTCATAGTGGAATTTTGAGTGCCTAGTGTGTTGCTATTGTGTGCCGTCGTTTACAGAAGAGCTCATATGATGTATAGAGTTTAGTGACCATTACCTTCTGTATGATGCGGAAATGCAACTGTGGTTGTGCGAGTCATGTTGTTGAAATTTGCGAAAGGTAGGGCAGACTTCATTGTAACTCATTAACGGAACTCAGTTCAACTGTAACGACGGTTTACACATTAGAGACAAGTCAGAATATTCTTTGCAGATTAGCAGCGTGATATTTGCTAACGTTACGTGCCAAGAGGGCACTCTATACAGTTGCATATCAGAGTTATTCAGATATTTGATACACCAGATCCAATATTTTGGGGCTTATTTGGAACAAAACCTTCATTAATGTTAGTCTGCTGTGTCTTTTGTGGGGGGCAGCCGCTCCAGTTCTCTTGTTCCACAGCCTGACCCGTGTCTTTATCAGGCAGAAAAGCTGATCATTTGCATGCAGAGTGTTTAGCGTGAAGTCGAAATGTGCTCGTAATGCGTGGCGCCCATACTTCATTAAATAAGCTCACCCTTTCTGTCTTAATAGTGTGGCAACCATTTTATTAACGTAGGAGACCAAAGTACGGTTGCTGATATTTTATGGTGTCATTACCTGTTTTACTTTATTGTTATGATTGCTATTCAGTTTGATTTTTCAAAGATCCTTCACAATAGCTTTCTCAACGAACGGTCATGTGAGACTGAACTGTGATACAATAAAAACCTAGTTTTGTTACTGAGTCAGATTTGTTGATTAGTTATCTTTTCCCCTCGTGCCACCTTAAAATTATTCTGAGGTTTGGTAATAGGATATAAAGAGTTAACATTTTTTGAACTTTAATTTTGCATAGTGTTGATGAATCAAGCATATCACGGACGAATCATTTGTGAATCTCCCTCTTTGTCGGCTGTAGTGGAACTTATTGATAGTAGGCTAGCGTTATCCATTGTGTTGAGACAGTAATGAGTAGAGTAAGAGACTGTAACAAACCTGACAGAATACTCAGATAGGACCTAAATAACTTGTAGAATAATGCCTATGCCTAATAAGAAATCATGAGAATCTGTAATAACATATATGAGCCAATAAAAGATAGGAGGAAATAGAGAGAAGATTACAATGTTCCCATCAGAATGGCAAAAGGGGAAGCCATTGTCGGATCTGTATAGCAGCCAATCACAAGACGCTCCGTCTACGAGCTTGAGATCAACCTTGCTGGAGACGATGGAGAGATGAATTCCTAGCAGATTTTGTAGTCCTAAGTACACCACGTCATGCAAAAAACATTCGACTTCGTGAGCTCTGGGTCGGATGTATTGTGCTTTAAACATAAGCTTGAACTTCGCCTTTTGGTACGAAAGAGCCATCGTGTTTAAAGTGACTCTAGACAACGCTACTCTAGAACACGGCATCTAAGTAAATGTGCGCTACCGCGAGTACGTTCGAGCCACTACTCAGCCTGAAGCAGACTGTGGCGCTAGAGCACCAAGTCCGACATTTCTGTAGGTCACATTGTGTTTGGATTGGCTTATAATCTTTAGTTATTTACGTCGCCGATGGACTGTAGAACGTAGTATCAGACATACATTTCATCTTGTTACCACTATCTGTTCCTAAAAAGGGGTCTTATCAGTCGCACAGATGGACAGACAGATAGATAACAAAGTAGTCCTATAAAGGTCCGCTTTTACCGCTTATGGACTTGTGGTGTGCGCAAAACTACCACTCCTTATGAGATGGTCTGGTTGTCGCTGGAACTAGAGTATCGATGTGTTCATTAAAAGTGATTCCGCTAAAGTGTACGCATTTCTGTCAACATCAACATTATTTTTTGCTCCCTGTCGATTCAGGGGTTAGAATAGGCGCGAGGTATCCCTGCCTGTCGTAAGAGGCGCCTAAAAGGAGTCTCACACTTTTTGCCCCTATAAGTTCAGGTACCATTTTATGGTTTGACCTGCCACATTCCAAATTTTACAGAAGGGGGGGCAATATGGGGAACGACGCCATATGTGGTGCATGAGTTATCCATGGTGCCCTTAGATTCAATTTCCTGAACGTCTTGTCATAGCTTTGCATCTCCACCTGCAATTCAACTATTTGAGTGAGTATGTCATCTTCTTCCGTTGTCTCCTGTCCTCTTTCGCCACCATGAGTGTATTGGATTTCTCTGCGCCCAATATCCAGCACAGTAGACTGTTCTTTGTGGTGGGGCCATCATGTACCCATTTAGTAGTAGCCCCGGCAACACAGGGATCGCACTGCTGATGCCTGAGCTGTAAACTTCCCATGTATGCCAAGGAGTAGATGCCTGTCAGTAGTGGCAACGGCCATCATGCCAGGTGGTCTTTGCTGGGGTTGGGTGGCACCCATGAGGACAGCCCCAGATCGGAGTGGGTGGCATCAGGGTGGATGACCCGCAATGAAGCGGACAAAGTTATCTCTTGTTGGTGACCATATGGCGCCAGCAGTCTGTAAGAGGGGTAAGATAGAGTACAATGCTGACAGATATGGCCCTAAATCGTTTCCCTCCCTCGCTGCACTCTGACGACGAGTTCCACGCCAATCTAGAATGGCGGGGTGTTCATTTCATCTGGCTCGTTTATAGGGGACCAAAACACAACAGGATGGCTACAGGTCCCTTCATATTGGCCTTTGAGGGTGATTCATTGCCTGAAAAGGTCAAGGTTATGGTTTCCGGCTGTGACGTTAAACCATACGTCCTTCCCCCGATCCAGTGCTTTAAGTGCTGGAAGTTCGAGCACATGTCTTCCCACTAAACTTCCAACTCCACATGTCGAGACTGCGAACGTCCACTGCATCCAGGTACTTCCTGCGCACTTCCTCCAGCTTGTATGAACTGTGGAGAGTAGCATTCCCCCTGCTCGCTTGACTGCACAGTACTCCAAAAGGAGCGAAAAATCGTGGAGTAGAAGACCCTGGACCAGTTGACTTAGCAAGAGGCTAAAGGTAAGTTTGATCGATTACACCCCGTTTGGTTGACATCCACATGTGCTGCAGCTACTTTAACATCACCATCACAAGTACCAGTCACACCACACTCTGTGACATGAACAGTGGGCCCTATGGGCCTCCAGAATGCAACTCCCTCTTGGTGGTAGGGGGAAAATCTCCTTCAGTTGCTCCCAAAGTACCTACTTTGGGAGCAACAGAAAGAGATTTTCCCCAAAGTAGGTACTTTGGGAGCAAGGCCTCCAAATATAGGTGACATCGGTCCCCTGCCCCCCGCCAGAGAAGCAACAGACTTCTCCAGCTCTTCTTGTGCGGAAGGAGTCCCTAGTGCCACATCAGACACTTACCAGTGGCTAAAGGGGCCAAAAGCCGCTGGACAAAGAGCTTCACTGTCTTCCTCTGTGCCTGAAGCTACTTCAGAGAAGTCCTCTCAGCAACCTCCTGAAGAGAAGCGAGAGGGCAGGCAAACAAAGAAGTCTGCTAAGAAAAAGGACCACCTGGTGGCACCAAGACCACCACTACCTACAAATTCTGCACCTGCAGATGAGGTGGAGATCTCAGCTTCCCTTGAGGACCTGGATCTCACTGATGCCTCATCCACAATAGGAGTGGCAGTAGGTGACCCTGAGGCATAACCTGCCTCCTTGCATGCTTCACGCCTTCCCAGCCTCATGATAAAGTCATCCTACAGAGGAATAACTGTGTGCAACGTATATCTCCCTCCAGATGGTCCAGTAACCCTGAATGCATTGGTTACACTGATTCATCAACACTCTAAACCTTTCCTGCTTTTGGGATACCCATAACACATCGTGGGATGGCACTGTGCTTACTCGCTGAGGTGGAGATGTAGAAGCTTTTCTGTGTCAGCTCGATATCTGTCTCTTAAATATAGGTGCCTGCACACATTTTGGTGTGGCTCATGGTACTTACTCTGCCACTGATTTATCCCTCTGCAGCCCAGGATTTCTCCCTTCTTCCACTGGAGAGTCCACGATGACTTGTGTGGTAGTGACCACTCTCCCATCTTTCTGTCAATCCCCTAGCGCCATTCCCCCCAGTCGTCTACCAAGATGGGCTTTAAACAATGCAGACTGGGAAGCTTTCACTTCTGCTGTCACCGTTAACTGTCCCCCACATGGTAATACCCCTGGGATGAAATTACGAAATATGTAGCAACCAGTCGCTACTGGTTGCTGCATATTTGGTAATTTGATGGTTTACAGTCACTGCACGGGAACCACATGGAGCCCATCATTCATACCGCTGTGATGGTTGAGCAGGCGGAAAAAGTGATCCCTCGCTCTTTAGCGTGCCCTGGCGAATGGCGGTCCCTTGGTGGTCACAGGAAGTCTCTAAGGCAATTAAAGAGCATCGGTGAGCTCTACAACGGCATCAGAGGCTCTATTCCCTGGAGCACCTCATTACCTTTGAGCGTCTCCGTGGCCGTGTTCGCCAGCTTATCGAAAGATGGAAGCAGGAGTGTTGGGAGAGATACGTCTCGACCATTGGGTGCCATACGTCACCTTCCCAAGTCTGGACAAAGATCAGACGTCTTTTCGCGGACCAGTCCCCAACAGGAGTCCCTGGTATTAACATCATTGGCATGTTATCTACCGACGCAAACGCTATTGCTGAGCACTATGCTCGAGCCTCTGCATCGGAGAACTAACACCTAGCCTTTCGCACCCTCAAACGGTGGATGGAAAGGAAAATCCTCATGTTCGCCATATGTCACAGTGAACCCTATAACTCCCCATTCGCAGAAAGGCAGCTGCTCAGTGCCCTTCCACATTGCCCCAACACATCTCCTGGGCCAGATCGGATCCACAGATAGATGATTAAACATCTCTCATCTGACTACAAGTGACATCTCCTGGTCATCTTCAACCGGATCTGGTGCGATGGCATCTTTACATCGCAATGGCGGGAGAGCAACATCATGTTGGTGCTTAAACCCGGTAAAAACTCGCTTTTTGTGGATAGCTATCAGCCCATCAGCCTCACCAACGTTCTTTCTAAGCTACTGGAACGTATGGTGTCTTGGCAGTTGGGTTGGGTCCAGGAGTCACGTGGCCTACTGGCTCTATGTCAGGGCGGCTTCCGCCAGGGTCGCTCTACAATTGGTTGGCGTCTTTTTTGATTTACGAAAAGCATATGACACGACCTGGTGACGTCATATCCTTGCTACATTATACGAGAGGGGCCTCCCAGGCTCGCTCCCGAATTTTATCCTCAATTTCCTGTCGCTTCGTACTTTCCGTATCCAAGTTGGTGTTTCCCATAGTTCCCCCCATATCCAGGAAAATGGGGTCCCACAGGGCTCGGTATTGAGTGTATCTCTATTTTTAGTGGTCGTTAGTGGTCTAGCAGCAGCTGTAGGGCCGTCCATCTCACCTTCTCTGTATGCAGACGACTTGTGTAATTCGTACTGCTCCACCAGTACCGGTGTTGCTGAGCGTCGCCTGCAGGGAGCCACCCACAAGGCGCAGTCATGGTCTCTAGCCCACGGTTTTCACTTTTCGGTCGCAAAGTCGGGTGTTATGCTCTTCTGTCGGCGTCGTACCAAACCGGGACCAGAACTTTACCTTAATGACGGTCCACTCACCGTAGTGGTGACATATCGATTCTTAGGACTGGTTTACGACGCTTGATTGACTTGGCTTCGCCACCTGCATCAGGTTAAGCGGAAGTTCTGGCAGCACCTCAATGCCCTCCGCTTCCTGAGCAACACAAACTGGGCTGCAGATCACTCCACTCTCTCCAGCTCCACAGAGCCCTTGTTCAATCCAATCTTGACTATGGGAGTATGGTTTATGGTTCGGCGGCGCCATCAGCGTTGCTTTTACTCGATCCTGTGCACCACTGTGGCGTTCGCCTAGCGACGGGAGCTCATAGGACGGCTACACCGTCCTGGTGGAGGTCGGAGTCTTTCAATTGCACGTTCGGCGTGAGCAATTGCTCTCCAGTTAGGTTGTACACGTTCGTAGTTCTCCTGCGCATCCGAATTACCTTCTCCCTCATCGGAGGCCCAGGTCAGGGTTTACAATTGCAGTTCATGTGCGATCCCTTCTCTCCGAACTTGAGTCCTTTCCTTTACCACCTATACTTGAGGTTCCTTCCCGAACACCTCCATGGTGTACACCTAAGCCGTGACTTCGCCTTGACCTTTCACATGACCCTAAGGACAGTTAACCCTGCGACTCTCCGCTGTCACTTCCTCTCGATTCTCGACATATACCGGGCCCATGAAGTGGTTTACACCGATGGATCGATAGCTGATGGTCACGTAGGCTTTGTGTATGTTCACAGAGGACATATAGAACAACATTCCTTACCAGATGGCTGCAGTGTTTTCACTGCAGTGCTGACGGCCATATCTAGTGCTCTTGAGCACATCCATTCATGCCCAGGCGACACATTTCTTCTGTGTACTGAATCCTTGAGCAGCCTACAAGCTATCGACCAGTGGTACCCTCATTATCCTTTGGTAGCGACCATCCAGGGGTCCATCCATGCCCTGGAACGGTCCAGTCGTTCAGTGGTGTTTGTCTGGTCCCCAGGTCACGTCGGAATCCCAGGAAATGAACTTGCCGACAGGCTGGCCAAACAGGCTACGCGGAAACCGCTTCTGGAGATGAGCATCTCTGAATCTGACCTGCGTTGTGACTTACGCCGCTGCGTTTATCTGCTTTGGGAGACGAAATGGCATAACAGTACGCACAACAAACTGCTTGTCATTAAGGAGAGTACGAATGTGTGGAAGTCTTCCATGCGGTCCTCTCACAGGGAATCAGTTATCCTCCGCCGGCTCCGCATTGACCATACATTGTTACCTACTCCGTCGCAAGGACCCACCTCGGTGTCGCTGTGGCTCACAAATGACACTCCTCGAGTTCTTGCTGGACTGACCACTTTTAGCCACTCTGCGGCGGACTTTTAACTTTCCCAGCACCGTACCTTCGGTGTTGGGCGACAACCCTCAACAGCAGCTTTTCTTTTACATTTTATTCGTGATGGTGGATTTCATCACTTCATCTAAGTTTTAGCGTTTGTCCTTTATCCCTCTGTGTTCTCCACCCTAGTGCTTTTAGGATGGAGGTTTTCACGTGTTACAGAGTGGCCGGCTTCTCCTTTTTCTTCTCATGGTCAGCCACCCATGGTAATCTGCTATCTTGTTGTGATCTCTGCAAAGTGTTTCTTGCGGCACTCTGTGTTTTTCTTGTCCGATTCTGTCCATTTTAGTGTTTGTTGCCCTTCTGTCATTCTTGTGGCTATCTCTTTTCTTCCAGCTGTGGTTTGTATGTCTCGATTATTTTACTCTCACCCTCGTGGAATTACTGTAATCGGAAGGAGGGACCGAAGCCGTAACAGTTTGGCCCCTCCCCACCCCTCTCTTTTAAACCAACCAACCAACATTATTTTTACTGACAGGTGTAAAATGACATTCTCCCGTTACAAAAGAGCGCTATTCTCATAGCACAGCAAACGTAAATCGCAGGTACAAGCGATGAAACTAATAAAACATACGCCTGGATCACCAGTCACCTACAGGTTCCAGCTTTTGAGCATAGCTTTGGTATCCTTGGTTTGACGTGAGATTGTCGCCAGATCACAAGGTATTTAGAATGTTAACGAAGTTGCTTTTCCTAATCAAATTAAAGAATGTAGGTTTGACGTACCTGTCTTTGCACACTGCTCGTGGTTCTCTGTATTTTTATGCTTTGAATATTTTATGTCAGATATCACCCTGGGAACTATACTTGTCGTCTTGCAGGCTAAAAGTTAAAATAAAAGCAAAAATAACTTTTAGTTACTTAATTTATGTGGGACTTGTGACGATAAAATACAATGTTAATAATATTTAAGATGCTTACTTGTTTTGCAAATAGTTCCATTGTATTTATCTAGGTCACAAAAATATTGATGTGATTCATTTCATCTACTTCCGTGAGAATCACAGGGAAAAAATAAGGTCATGAGATTGGATTTGAACACGGAATGCAAAAATTTGAACCTTAGCTGTTAGCCACTACACTACCAACTCACTTGATATAACACGATGCATGCAGTAGCATCAAAACCTTGACTGCCACTTTTTCGGAAACCACTGAGTGTATGCACCTAACACAAAATAAATGTCAATTTATCTTCGTTCTCTCTTCACAAAGTGAAGTTTTGACTGCTTCAGAAAGCAATGTACTGGAGCTCCTTCTTTTAAGATGTACTTTCAGGAAACTGGTCATGCCACTCCACGGCCGTGCTTGGAACATGAAATTTTTTGCAGTATTTCCACACCAATCCCTATGAACCCCAAAAGTTGCCCTTAAGGAACTAATATACTATCGAATCACTACGTTCCGCATCCCTGTGTCATGTAACTAGATGTGTTAAAGTAAGGTTAAACCGTTTTGATTCCATACAAACCGACATATTTCATTTCCTACAGTTTTTGGACCTCTTTATTCTTTCTTTTTCACTCTCTGCCAGTAACCAAAACATCACTGAGCTTTTAGATGAAACTGTATGGTGGTAGTTGGGGATTACATCGCACCGGTACTGGAAGGGCGAAAGTAACGAGTGGCGGAGACTCCCAATTGACTCATAGAGTTTCAAACTTTTTAAAACAACTCGAAGAAATCTTCAGCTGTACTTATTTGGCGTTTGTTGACTTTGCAGGGCAATTTTAAAACGGAAATACTTGCCGTAGGACTCATTCAACTTTCATCTCTAAATGTTTAATTTGTTTCACCAACGTCATTTCAGCTAAATTCGTTGCCTTACCTATGCTTAACCTTTCCAAGTAATTCCACTGCGGTCTAAAATTTGGTTGTCTATTCTCCACGCGTAGTTGTTTTCTGGTTTTACCCTACTTATGTGTCCCTCAACTTTTTAATGAAGGGAGAGACTACGAGTTTTTGTCTCAGGATTCAAATTGATGTGCACCGTATTTTGAAAGCGTTAGCCGGCCGGAGTGGCCTTGCGGTTCTAGGCGCTACAGTCTGGAGCCGAACGACCGCTACGGTCGCAGGTTCGAATCCTGCCTCGGGCATGGATGTGTGTGATGTCCTTAGGTTAGTTAGGTTTAATTAGTTCTAAGTTCTAGGCGACTGATGATCTCAGAAGTAAAGTCGCATAGTGCTCAGAGCCATTTCAACCATTTTTTTAAAGCGTTATTAAGCCTATCCAATAGTCTCAAAAAAATGGTTCAAATGGTCATCAGCCCCTAGAACTTAGAACTACTTAAACCTAAATAACCTAAGGACATCCCACACATCCATGCCCGAGGCAGGATTCGAACCTGCGACCGTAGCAGTCGCGCGGTTCCGGACTGCGCGCCTAGAACCGCGAGACCAATAGTCTCAAAGATGAAATGAGATTAGTTAGCGTTGTCCATTGAGTCACATACGGCCACAACTGCCATAATGTCTAAAATGGCAGTCTGTTTAACAATTAAAGCGCTGGAGAGGAATAGACTACACGGCAGCTGTTGAACGGGCATCACCGCCAACTTCTTGGAATATTGTGTGGTTTCATCCTAGCCTTCCTGTTCTACCAATGACGCTGGGGTCCTCGTGTTATCGTGTGGTACCCTACACAACCTGTTATCCACCACTAAGTTCCTGTTCCGTATTGGGCTAAGTGTCAGAGATCAGCGCAGCATCTGTCCCACTATAGACACGCTTCAACGTAGATTTACCTGTCATGGTCACGAAACGAAGTGGCACTGGCTTAAAACACAATTAGCGTTTCTAACTCGATCCGTTGAGACTACCTTCTCGGCTATTATTCTGTTGCATCCAGACGACTGCTACTTTCCGAGGCGAATATCGAATTCCACTGCATTTTGTTGAGCGGCCATGTTCATTGCGTTGTAGATGTTGGGAGTGATACAGACCCCCTTCCACAAGCATATGGCCACTGCATAATGGAAGCGTTTGCTCCTGCCACGGTATAGCGACTTATTCGCCAATGTGTTCAACCTTGTGTTCCGTCGTCAGTGCTTCAGCTGAATTAACCGGCCCTTGTGTTATTCTTGTCATGGCCCTTTTCAGGTGTATTGCTGCACAGTTTATATCATTTTTGTGGTCCTGTTCGTCATTTTTAAGTAACCAAAAAATAAACCAAATATTGTTTTACAACGACTACTGCCAGTGCGAGGCAGAATCTGGCGTTTCACTACTAACGTGCTACTGTAGAGAGGAGCATGTTGGACTTCAGGTACGACAATTTCGAGTCTAACACCTGCCCTTCCTTCATATGGAAGCTGCAGCCCTGAGACTAGAGATACTGCTCCCGTTCAGGAAGAAAGCTTCAACATTTACCTGGAATATCAGAGGCCATCCTCCTCGAATGATTTAATCTGATATGGCAGACAGGTCACATTCAGAACGTGGGAAGAGAGTCGGTTTTGATACTTCTCCTCAAACCAGCATAGGACTGCAAGTTTCCCGGTAGATAATGGAGGGGGAGGGTGGCAAATACGCTAGAGTGAGTGTTTAACCTCCGTCTGCTCTGGTTGTTAGAGACCAAGCAATGTCTTAGCCACTCTCAGTGGCCTTAGTAAAGGTTGCTGTTCAGCAGTCTTTCCTATGTAAACATCACTGTACTGGTGCATTCTTTAACTATAGCAAGGCATACTATAATACTTGGAGACACAGTATCCTGGAACTGCTCCATCAATGGGGCTTACACGAACATCTCCCCTTTTCGTATAGTGTTTCCTGTCTAAGCGCTTTTTTCGGTACCGCGTTGGTGACATAATGTCGGAACGTTTGAAGAAGACGTGTTCCTCAGAGCAGTGTTTTAAATGTTACACTCTTTTCTTAGCCATAAACAGTATTACGTATACAGTGAGGAGTTCTGTACAATGCTCCTTATTTTTGGACGCTTTTGCAGTTTTCTGTTGCTCCTCCCGTATTGCAACAGTAACTCGTCACTTGCAACTTACAGTAAGCAGGCTGGAGAAGTGGGCTGCTAAGCGTGGATTTAAGTTTTCTGCAGGTAAGTGTGTGCATGTTCACTTTAATCGTTCTCGTCGTATTTTTAATTTACCTGAGTTCTGGATGGTTTGTGTAACACCATTCCCCCTTTTAACGAATCTGTGCTATTTTTTGGGTCTCATTTTTTATTCCAAGTTTTCGTGGTCACCACACGTGTAGGACCTTAATGCAAGAGCCCTGAAGACACTGAACACTTTGGTGTGTCTTAGCCACACGTCTTAGGGAGCGTTTGCTCCAGGTTCACAGGGATTTTGGGTTCACAGTGCACGGGTCAGTGAGGCCTTGTTACCCGAAGATTATTGACACTACGTACCATGAGTGGTGAGGCTGGCCACTGGCGCTTGCCTGAACCGCTCCTTCCCGTGTCTACGTGCTGAGGCAGCGGTCAGGAGCCGGCTGTCGCGCTTGGCTCTGCGGGCAGTTAAGTGACGCGCCCTACGGCGGCCACCGCCACTACCTTCTGGCTCCACCAGACCCTCACCCTCACTCTCCCTCCCCCCTTCTCTCCGCAGCACCCACACCCCCTGTGCAGGCTCACCCACTGGGTGCGGCTGTCCCGTATTTTATGGAAGCAACACAGCTGCTCCGCCGCAGAGGCCGAGAGGACGAGCTACGCACTGAAGCAGCATTCCGGACCTCGCTGTAAGAGGTCAAGGTGCCGTGTAATTGCGCCTCAGTGATTACTTAATTATGCGACGATAATCACACATTAATGTTTCCCACAACACTCTCTTAACGCAGTGGTGTGTAAAAGTTAACGACGAAGCTAACTTTCGTATAATGTCACTGTCAAGTAACATACATGGATGACAATAGCGCCATAAACACAAAGAACTGCCAGAAGACAGTATTGTACGGAAGATAATTGAAAGAAATGTGCAATGAGATAAGCAGAAATGACACTTTTACTCAAAGACAATAATTACACAGACGTCACGGCTATTCATGATGTTCCCAAGACCACTGCAATGGTGGAACACGATTCCTAAGGGGATACTGATCACCTTGGACGCCACTGTCTGCTTTCCAATGCCCTAAGCTGGCCAGAAGTTTGGTAAGGCGTTCTTGTGGTAGGGCGCCCGTTTCCTCCACCAGCGCGGCTGCATCCGCTGGATGGTCTTCGGTGCATCATGCGGACGTGCTTCCCAACGCGTTTAACTCGTACTCCTCGGGATCTAAGCCGCGAGAACGGACAGGTGAGTCCGTTTCCAAATATCGTCCCGTTCGAAAGTCTCACATTTTATCCCTGCTGCAACATAAAACTTTCGGCACTGTATGTATAGACATTCAGCTTGGTACACAGTTACGGGCTGATATTGCACATTATACGAAAAATGGAGAAGTGCGGAAAAGGTTAACTGACGCCGTACGTACAACTGCTGTTGACGAGCTTCCGTTTCTCGGACATAGTGAGGGAGAAGATTCTCTGAACAAGGGAGTTTTCTTGTGTCTCATTGCGTTACTGTATCAGTATGATGCTACATTAAGTAATCATCTTCAGATGCCCAGAATATTTCGCAGAACTTCAAATATAATTAAAAATGACATACCAGTTGCTGTCAGTGAGGTACTTCTAAAAACAATTAAACAAGAAATTGCTTTGTTACTAGGCGGAAGATCAGATATAATTAATTCTTCTCAACTCCCAATGACACTAAGGTACGTGCAAGTTCATGAAAGGTTCATCTCATTTACTGATGTTAGTGCAGATAGAACGGCCAATGGGTTGCTTCAGCATATGTTCGAGATTGTCGAAGAATTTGATTGAAGTCCTAAGTTGGTTGCTCAAACATTTGACGGTGCAGCTGTGATGGCCGGCCATGGTCCAAGGGCTTAAGTCCAAGAACTATATCCAAAGGCCATGTTGGTTTATTGTTTTAGACACAGCTGAAATCTAATTCTGTCTCAGTCAGTTTCTTGCATAAAGGAATGCAGAATATTTTTTCGGATACTAACAGGTTTGGGGTCATTTTTCCACAAATCCTCAAAAAGAACTCATGCACTAAATGAATTGACAGTGGAAAGAATGCCAAGACATGCCCCAACACGATATCATTTTTCGTCCCATTTGGTTCACACTGTGAAAGACCAGCGAACCTCATTTGTTGAATTCTTTAAACACGTTCAGGATGGAAGCTCAAATTGGGACAATGAAACAGTAATTGCAGCTCAAAGGTTTTTGAAATTTCTGACTAGCCCTGAAGCAACGTTTTTGCTACTGACATTCAGCAGAATTTTTTGTTTCTCAGATGCACTCTTCAGTATTCTTTATTCTAAACACCTAGATATTCTGTATTGTTCAAGAAGATTGAAGATACGAGTAGGTAAACACTGAGCTTTAGAAACCAGGCTGATTTGGAGTGGAGTGACACTCAGGCACAACATGGTGATGCTGAAGAGGAACCTCCTGCTAAACGGCAGCGTTCAAGAAGGTCCCTCTACTGTCATATCGTCGGCAATATCGTTGTGCAAATTGAAGAAAGGTTACAATTATTGAATCAACTTCAATTCGTGTCTCTGTTTGACCCAAAAATTTATGAAACGTACAGAACAAATTTCCATACGTCTGCATTTGAAAAATTGAGACAAACTGATAAGGGTGCGTTTGATTTCGTTCGAATGAAAGATGATCTATCCGTGTTATATGCATATCAAAACTGCAGTAATGATCACCCGTATGAACTTGCGAGATCACTGAAGAGCAGAAAATTAGATACAGCTCTGCCTGACGTGTATGAACTAGGTCTACTTGTTATTACTGTCCCAAGCACGACTCAACCTGTAGAAAGACCTTCTTCTGCATTAAGAAGAATTAAATCATACCAAAGGCGTACACAGAGTCAACAGCGTCTTTCTCGTTTGGCACTTTTATCCATAAAGGCGGATGTTCTCCACAATCTGAGAAACAGGCATACCTTCTATGGTGATGTAATCACTGAGTTCACCAGGCAAGAAACAAAAATGGCAGTTACATACAAACAAAAATTAATATTAATTCAGTTACGCAGATAATAGTAAAATCTAGTTCATTAATTAAAATTTGTCAAGTACATATATCAATAAATATGGTGTTATGTGTGAATAACAGAATCTCATTTCCGATCTTTCCCATACATTGTCCCAAAGCTCAAAATATTGTTTTCAGCATACCCAGCATTGTGTATTACCGCACGCCACTGCTGTGTTAGCATCTCAACACATTTGCCTGTTTACGTGTATGCACTGCAGGCCGCTCATAGCCGCTTCAGCAATTGTTGCGTGCAGACATGTACACCGACGTGGAGACTTTGCATACACCACTTTTTCGTGGTGAATGTAAAAGAAATACAATAAAAACAGTACAGCGGTATACGGCCGGATTGCTGATGTCCGACGCGCCAGGCAATTACACGAATTATTAAGACTCTATTGCGGACAGCCTGCTTGAACGTCAAAATAAGGACAAGAAAGAAGAATGCAACTGACAGAAAACACGAAGAAGCTATTCTGGCTGCGTCGCTAATGAATCCAAACAGCGGTACGAGACATTTGAATCCGAACAGTGGTACGAGACATTTTGCCGTTGAATTTGGAATCAGCCAGGCGAGTGTCACTCGCATCCTGCATCTACAGAATTTCCATCTCTACATCTGCCACTATACCAGGCATTCGACGACCGTGATTTCGAACGTCTTACAAAACTTTGTTGGTTTGTCCTTCAACAACTGAGAGACGACTCTATGTTTTTTCAATGCGTGCTCTTTACCGATGAAGCAGCGCTTACTAACTACGGTAATATAAATTACTGGACAGCCGCAAATCTACACTGACTCCATCAGATCCAACGTCAACGGCTGTGGAGTGTAAACGCATGGTACGGCATCGTAGTAAATTGCACTATGGCGTTCTAAACGGACCTTCGTACGCACACTTCCTGGCGAACATTCTGCCGGTTCTTCTAGACATAAGGATATTCTACAGTGTTTGTGGCTGTAACAAGACAGTTGTCCGGCTCACTCGTCCCGTGTTGAAACATAAACACTGAATGAGAATTTTTCCTGGACTTTGGATAGAAAGAGGTTCCGTTGTCAAATGGCCTGCGAGGTCCCCTGATGTGAGTCCTCGTAATGTCTTTCTGTGGGGAGCAGTCAAAGGTGCAGTCTGTGTCGAAGCATCAAATACACCAGAACATATGTGTCGTCGCCAGGGCGTGCTCTACCATATCATCCACTGTAATTACATCTGTTCATCGTTCTTTCGAACGGCAAATGCCAATGTGCTTTTCGGCCCACGGTTAACAGTTTAAACATTTGCTTGAATAAAGGATAACGTTACTCTTTTGGAAGACAAAATTTATGTTACGTGATTTCGTGGGTTACCAAATCATTGTCAGTAAATTGTTTATTTAATTTTCGTATGTACGAAATTGCAATGCCAAACAAGTCGACAGCGTGTGTTGCACGTATCTGGTAAAATCTACATCTACATCTACATCATACTCCGCAAGCTACCTAATGGTGTGTGGCGGAGGGTACTTTCGGTACCACTATTTGATCCCTCCAACCCTGTTTCACTCAGAAATAGTCCGTGAGAAGGATAACTGTTGATAAGCCTCTGCATTGGCTCTAATTTCTCGAATTTTCTCCTCGTAGTCAGTATGTGAGAAGTATGTGTGGGGAATAAATATGCTGTCTGACTCCTCTTGAAAAGTGCTGTTCAATAGTAACTCTCTCCATGATGCACAATGCCTGTCCTGTAATGTCTGCCAGTAGAGTTTGTTTACCATCTCCGTAACGCTCTCTCGCCAGCTAAACGGTCCCGTGGCGAAACGCGCCACTCTTCGTAGGATCTTCTCTATCTCCCCTATCAGTTGTACCTGATAGGGATCCTAGAAAGGTGAATAATATTGAAGTATTGTGGGAACAAGTACCTTATAAGCCAGTTCTTTCATGAATGAGTTACATTTCCTGTTTTATGTGGTCATTTCACTTAACAGGGTAGTTACGCCTAGATATTTTTCAGCAGATGCTGTCTCCAGCTGTTTGTCATCAATAGTGTAGCTGTACAGAAGTGGACTTCTTTTACTGTGTATGCGCAATATCTTACATTTATTTACTTTCAGGACCAAGTGGCAGAGGCTGCAACATTCATCAGTCCTCTGCAGGTCGTTCTGCAAATTATTACTACCTTCTGGCATTGCTACATTGGTATAGACAACTGCATCATCTCCAAACAGCATTAAAGAGCATCCCATGCTTTCTGCTACATCATTTATATATGATGTAAACAACAACGGTCCTATCACACTCCCCTGTGGTAACCCGGGTATTACCTCTACATCAGTCGATTTTGTTCTGTTAAGAGCAACGCGTTGAGTTCTACCTGTAAGAAAATCTTGAATCCAATCGCAAGTCAGCTCCTATACTCTGTAATCTTTTTTTTTCATTAAACAGCAATGCGAGATGGTGTCAAATGGCTTACTGTAATCAAGGAACATGGTATCATCCTGAGTGCCATTGTCCACTGTGCGGTGGATCTCATGGAGGAACAGAGCGAGCCGAGCTTCACAGGATCTGTGTTTGCTAAATCCATGTTGAATTTTTGCAGAGTAGATGTTCATTTTGCAAAACCGTCATAATTCTTGAGCATAGAATATGATCCATAATTCTACAACAGATTGACATCAACGATCTAGGTATAATTGTGTGGATCTGTCTTACGGCCCTCCTTAAAAACAGTGTCATTAAACGTTTACCTTCAGCAGGAAACGTTTCCTTAAGAATAATATTTATTTTCCAGTGTACAGGTGATCACAAAAGTATTTTTAATAAAATGTTTAGTTCAATTAATGTATCCTATATGGGATAATTCACAGAGACAGTTTTCCGACAGCATGTATTTCACCTCTAAGAAGCACACAGCCACGTACAGAAAATGAGAGGTCAAATCTTCTTCTAACGTTCAGATATTTAATACAGTATTTGAGTTTTGCAGCGTATAAGACCTCTTTATTTTTGAAGAATGAACAGTTGATGTCCCTGTTTCAGCTCACATAAATCTGGGAGGATACACGAATGTGGAATAATTTTCCTAAGCGCTTTTTGATACCCTAGATTCTAGTCTATGTTGTGTTTCCATATATACGACTTTTTACACAAGATCTAGTTCATAAGTTGGTTCAAGGGGAAATAAAGCTTTATTCTCGAAGCACAGGCCTACATTGCGGTGTACAACCCACCAGCCTGGTCCGAGGCCCCTGCTTGGCAATCTTTACACGGCAGATATCGTTTCCGTCCACCATGCTCTCAAATTCTAGGACATTTCTCGAATTTTTTTGCGACAGGTTTCAACGACAATATTAACAAACGCTATATCGCTATAACTGTGTTCTCAAGAGCTACGAACGCAGTTATATAAAGTATCCGATTCCATTTTAAAAAAATACTTCAATATGTCAATTGAGACCAGCGCTAAAAATGTTAGCCAAACAAAAAACTACGGCCGCTAGACGCTCTAACATTTGCCGAAAACCACGTTCGCATATGTGTAACCGTTTACGAAATAAAAGGTGTGTTACGTCTTACCTGGCTCATCCCGTATAGAGAGATTTTCTTTGTCATTTCGCGTTCTCGATTAAATTAGCTTCAAAACGCAAATTGTAATTATCTGAACTGTTTTTAAAAAGTCAGACTGTCATACTGAAAAGTACGTTTGCTGTATTTCGTGAAACAAATATAGTAACAAAATAAAACGTATAACTATAGCAGACTGGCTAGCCTTTGCGAACGATGTGACACTGCTACAAGAGAACTAAGGACGAGCAAAACTGGCACCAGAAAATCTTGGTGTGGTCGAAGCGGAAGCTGGCCATGAGATGACGTACAGTAAGCCCAAGTTCCTGATCTCAGAGACCATTTGGAATGTCGACTGTCAAGAGACAGAGAAAGTGAACAATTTACGTTGCTGGTGGAGAACATAACAGGCAAATTTCAGA
This sequence comes from Schistocerca gregaria, assembly GCF_023897955.1. Taxonomy (NCBI): domain Eukaryota; kingdom Metazoa; phylum Arthropoda; class Insecta; order Orthoptera; family Acrididae; genus Schistocerca; species Schistocerca gregaria. The sequence continues at coordinate 56,211,778 of NC_064925.1, read as the reverse complement.
GCAGGAAGAGCGTGACTGACATGTACGAAACGCCGCAGAAACTTCGATATGTTTCAAATACAACTTATGGAAAGAAAAATCTTTCCAGGTACGCCTAACTGAAACAATATGTGTTATCAATCAAAAATATGGCATAATACGGTACGGATACGACCACCTTGGACGAGAGATCCTGTGTAAAAAGTCTGCAGGAGGAGGATCGAAAGAACTTGAGAAACATATTGGGCACAAAAAAGAGAGAGCTGAATTATGGTTACATAGTTCAAGGGAGGAACTTGTATGAGTTCAGTCATGACACGGAAGACACTAATATTTGCATGGCACATCAGGAGGACTGAGGACAATACAGTGATCTACAATATATGGAAGGGAATATGCTAAATAGTGAACGAGTGGAGGGAAGAAGTTACGTGTGATTGGAAACAGATTGTGGGGAAAATATCCTTACGGAGGAGCGCGGGATAGGACTAGCCACAGGATACAGTGGAAGGCCATAAGAAGACTCATACCAGCGTAAAAATTAAGATCACGTAAGCAGGGAGAACCACAGAGAGGGAGAAAATGAAAAGGTACTGAGAAGAAATAAGACGTGCCCAACAACGTCTGTGATCCTAAAGGGTCGTAACGAAGCAAATTAAGAAACCTCATTGGGGGTAGTGAGCTGTAGTAGCATAACATTTTCATGTAGCGGAGTAAATCATAATCATTTAAGAAGCAAACTATTCTGCCTCTGATTCTCTTACTTGACGCATATATTTTTAAAACAGAGGTACCTATATTTTTTCTTCTGTTCTTTTCATTACCTACTACACTGTACTTCTGTTTACCACCTCCGTATATTTACTGTTACTGTGAAGAAGCAGAATAGATACGCCTCCTGTGTGAGATCACACTCTATTATGACATGACCTCCTTCTTAAGTGCCTCTTAAAGCCATGAAAAGTATTTTCAGTATTAGAATTTAGCCGAGAAAGCGTACGTACAGCCAGAGAGTCACGAAACTCCGCGTGTTAAATCCCAAGTCTCTAAAAAGTATCTGCTAAAGTGAATCTATACCCCAAAACTGTAAACAGTATCTGCTAAAGTGAATCCACGTTTCACTGGTTACGCCTGCAGTCATACTTGAGCCACCGAGTTTCTCGCTTTTACTAACATAATCATCACCATAACAAGACAAATGTGACGTTAGCAGTCATCTAGACGACATTGTACAAATATGAAAACCTTCACTCCGGAAATGAAGTTCTCCGTTATCTCCCATCAACATTGTGTACGGACTAATGACTAGGTTTTGTTCAGCGTGTAGTTCTGAAAGTAATCTCAGACCATGTAAGTGCCAGTTAAAATGCCGTACTTTCCGAATTCTTTCGTCTGTAGGTGGACTGTTCATTCCAAAAATTATAATTCATTTCATATCTAGTGGGTAATGTAATACCACAACCCGTTTTGGGATCCTGTATCCTATTTCAATCTCATCTCCACTCTCCCAAGGAAGGCGTATATGTAATATTAGTAATTTACGTCAATTTAAACTGCTGCTTTGACATTGTCTACATTGTGTCAGCAGTAGATAGAACGAAGGAAACACATTGGATTAAAAACTAATGTACCATCATAATTTAAACACAATAAAAACTACAGGCACATGGTAGGAATAAAATTTCTATTGTAATTATGGAGTAATTAACGATTTAAGATCCGATATTTCAAGTCATCGAGAGACAGCTATTTTTATGTTTTTAAAGTCAGAAATTGATCGTTCTCCTAACAGAAATATGACACTATGATTTTTCATTCAGAATCAAACAAGCTCGTGTTCTAATTGGTGTTAGTTAAAAGAACTCTAATTAAGACCATATATAGATGTAAGTAATTTTATCATAATATGGGGGCTACAGTCACAATATATTTCTTTAAAGTCAGTACCGCCATTAGACTCTTTTTTATTTGCAGTGTTACATTTACATGATCATGATTCGGCTTTAAGTTGCCATTATCAAGTGTTTTAATGTTATATAGTGCCCAAGATGGCATCCTAAGTGATAAAACAAAGTAGCAGGCTTTAACCAGAAATATTGACCCTTAGACAATGTGTCTAATACTATATTTTAAATACGACAGTATGCCATCTTAGGCACTGTATAACATTAAAGCATTTGATAATGGCAACGTAAAGCCGAAATCACGATCGTGTAAATGTAACACTGCAATTTATTAAAAGTCTAATGGTGGTGTTGTCTTTAAGGAAATATAAATGTAAAACTTTACACGTACAAAATTTAATTAATTGAATCTAGGTCTTTCATTCAATAAAACTAATCGCTCTGTTCACCTGAAAATGATAGGGTGATTCTCCTTTAAGTCAGTAAATTAATATATATGCAAATTAACGAAATATATTGTTGCAATGATAAATCCATGTAATTTATGGTCTTAATGGAAACAAATTCTTTCCTGTCTTTGTATGAAATTATTCTTTGTTTTTCCATGTAAAAACTTTAATTGTTAATATGCAAAATTCGATATGTAACAATAACAGTAATTGTTTAAAATCACATAAACAGGGGCGATTTGTACGCAAGCATAAGTCAGTCACTCAATCAGTCTTGGTCCGAGTTATGTATCAACAGCATGTAGTCAGGGTTTGTAAGTTCGCCACCGAACGTTTAGCGTGAAAAATAAAATGTTTGGTGAATATGAAGCACTGAAACTTATTGAATCCATTGCATAAATCCCATGTGGCGTTGCAGTAACATCCAAATGAACCCACGGCAGCATCAAGGAGCAGCATCCCGGATTACACAAGATACGTATTAATTTTTTGGTGGAAAATATCCCTAATAAGACGTGGTATATTGAATAACGTTTTTCTTGTGTTAAGCAACGATACACATCCCAAACTTCACCACAAAAACATTTTCACCACTTTATGTTACAGTACTTCTTCACAATCAGCTGACTTCAAAGAATTGCGGCAAACCTTCTAAACGGAAGATTGCGTCGAGCCTGTTTACAAGACCGCAGAGACGAAAACGGATTGTTATAGGAGAACAATGGCAGCGCGCTGTTTGTGAGCGAGATTAAGGCCACAGATAAGGATCGGGCCTTAGATCTGTTCTCCCCTCAGGTTAAGAGCCACAGGAAAATCTGCGCAGTGGCGTGTCCAGAGGTGACGTCACGGCCGCCGAGTTTGGGTCTCCACAAATACACGGCCTGCCTTATCTGCGTTGCCTGCCTTACCCAGTAATTTTCCTTCTCTCTGAAACTAGAAGGCTCGGCGCTGACTGGAAATCGCCAGGAACACGGAGAATAATTGTGTGCAGCCATGCTGCATGATTTATCCTCTTCTTTCTACCCAGTGTTCTGCTTATTTGTGTTTCGGCCAAACAGGAAACTGTTACAGTACCTCGTGCGAAGAAAAGAAACAGTAGTCATAGCAGGAAGCGCATTAAACTATAGCCGGAATAAGCAAAACTAAAATAGATTTTGGAAACTTAAACAACTTTGTACCTGAATCTGAAGCGAGTGGCTGAGGATATTTTCTTCTTTTTTGTTTAAAGTCTGTTCTTTCTCGGGAGAGTATATCTGCAAGGCAGATATCAATGAAAAGAAAGTTAATTACATCAACATGGGTGACATTGAAGCTCGTTCTACAACCGGAGCAAAGCTGTGCTCCTTGAGGATGTTCAAAATGGAGGTTTATAATCCAGGACCCGTTAAGTGCGAACTTCAGCAACACCAGTGATCTTTCTGATCAATTTTCTGAAGTACAAGGAATATACAGGGACTGGACGAAAATACGGAAAATACGGACTATCTTAGAGAGAGGGTTACGTGATCGCTAACCACGTCCATCATCATTATCTGAACGCTTGCCTGAACATAAATGCAGATGGTAGCCAAGCGTGCTGGTTGCTCTGCTGTACTTGATCAGAAGCGGCGCCTCTGGAGTGTGTTCACCGCGTTGCAAATTTTAGTCGTGGTCAGAAAAGGCTACTTTTTTAGTTGCGAGTGCATCATGTCGGAGTTAAGTGAATTCGAATGTGGAAAAACAGTGTTGTTCGAATGGTGGGTGCTTTCGTAACCAAAGTACACTACTGGCCACTAAAAATGCTACACCACGAAGATGACGTGTTACAGACGCGAAATTTAACCGACAGGAAGAAGATGCTGTGATATGCAAATGATTAGCTTTTCAGAGCATTCACACAAGGTAGGCACCGGTGGCGACACCGACAACGTACTGACAAGAGGAAAGTTTCCAACAGATTCCTCAAACACAAACAGCAGTTGACCGGCGTTGCCTGGTGAAACGTTGTTGTGATGCCTCGTTTCCGACTTTGATAAAGGTCGGATTGTAGCCCATCGCGATTGCGGTTTATCGTATAGCGACATTGTTATTCGCGTTGGTCGAGATCAGATGACTGTTAGCAGAATATGGAATCGGTGAGCTCAGGAGGGTAATACGGAACGCCGTGCTGGATCCCAACGGCCTCGTATCACTAGCAGTCAAGATGACACGCATCATATCCGCATGGCTATAACGGATCGTGCAGCCACGTCTCGATCCATGAGTCAACAGATGGGGACGTTTGGAAGACAACAACCATCTGCACGAACAGTTCGGCGACGTTTGCAGCAGCATGGACTATATACTCGCAGACCATGGCTGCGGTTACCCTTGACGCTGCGTCACAGACAGGAGCGCCTGCGATGGTGTACTCAACGACGAACCAGTGTGCACGAATGGCAAAACGCCATTTTTTCGGATGAATCCAGGTTCTGTTTACACCGTCATGATGGTCGCATCCGTGTTTGGCGACATGGCGGTGAACGCACTTTGGAAGCGTGTATTCCTCATCGCCATACTGGCGTATCACCAGGCGTGATGGTATGCGGTGCCATTGGTTACACGTCTCGGTCACCTCTTGTTCGCATTGATGGCACTTTGAACAGTGGGCGTTACATTTCAGATGTGTTACGACCCGTGGCTCTACCCTTCATTCGATCCCTGAAAAACCCTAGATTTCAGCAGAATAATGCACGACCGCATGTTGCAGGTCCTGTACGGGCCTTTCTGGATACAGAAAATTTTCGGCTCCTGCCCTGGCCTGCACATTCTCCAGATCTCTCACCAACTGAAAACGTCTGGTCAATGGTGGCCGAGCAACTGGCTCGTCACAATACGCCAGTCACTACTCTTGGTTAACTGTGGTATTCTGTTGAAGCTGCATGGGCAGCTGTACCTGTACACGCCATACACGCTCTGTTTGACTCAGTGCCCAGACGTATCAAGGCCGTTATTACGGCCAGAGGCGGTTGTTCTAAGTACTGATTTCTCAGGATCTATGCATCCAAAGTGCGTGAAAATGTAATCACATGTCAGTTCTAGTATAATATATTTGTCCAATGAATACCCGTTTATTATCTGCATTTCTTCTTGGTGTAGCCATTTTAATGGCCAGTAGTGTAGTAGAAGTGTTTCGGCGCTTGTAGAAACACGGTATTGAAGATTTATACAGCGTCACATATGGGGAAAATGGGAAAAAAATCGAAGGTTACGTCACAACACGGAGGGAAGTTGAGTGATAGTGACGAACTGTCATTGAAGGCGGTTGTGAAAAAACAAAAAAAAAAAAAAAACAAAAAAAAAAAAAAAAGGGTGAGAGCTGCAAAACTCAGTGCAGAACTCAGTGCTGCAATCACGAACCCTATTAGGACCAAATGAACACGACAGTGCCCCTAAAAGCAGGGAACTGCAGGGCGTGTTGGAATTCGAGAACGATTCATCAGCGACGCAAATGCCCGTAACGCGAAAACGTGCTGTCGAAAGCATTTAACCTGGACTTCGGAACAATGGAAGGATCTTACTTGTTTGACTGACTCTTGTTTCATACTGTTTCCAACGTCTGGCCGAGTTTCAGACCCTAGAACGAAAGATGGCGGGGATTCAGTGATGATTTGGGCAGCCAAATAGTAGTATCGATGGCCTCCATGATTACTTTGGAAGCTGTCATAACTGAAAGGATTATGTGACCATTCTGGCAAATCGTTTCCATCCTATGGCACAATGTTTGTTGCCGTTGACTTCCAAGATGACAGATCCCTTATACACATAGCTCGCATCGTCCATGACTAGCTTTGTGAGTAAGAGGATAAATTGCCGGATCAGCAAAAATACAGACAAATATCCTTTACTTCTGTTTGCTGAAGAATCCTTGAACATATTCTCAGTTCGAATGTAATAAACTTTCTTGAGACTGAGACGCACATGTGCACGAATCAGCATGGTTTTAGAAGGCATCGCTCGTGTGAAACTCAAATTGCTCTTTTCTCACGTGACGTACTGCGAATTATGGGTGAAGGGCAACAGGCAGATTCCATACTTCTAGATTTGCTGAAAGCATCTGACAGGCTGATTAACGAAGGTGCGACCATATTGAATAAATTCACAGGTAAGTGGGCGCCTCGAAGACTTATTACGTGAAACAGCCCCCTGTGTTGTCATCGACGGTGAGTGATCATCGGAGACTACGGTTTATTGGGAGAATTTTAGGAAAGAGCGGTTCACCTGTAGACGGAACCGCATATAGGACGCTGGTGCGACCTAATCTTGAGTACTTCTCGAGTGTTTGGTATCCGTACCAGGTCGGATCGAAGGAAAACATCGACGTAATTCAGAAGCAGGGTGCTACGTTTGTTACTGGTAGATTGGAACAACATGTAAGTGTTACGAAGATGCTTCGGGAACTCAAATGAGAACGCTTGGAGGGAAGGCGACGATCTTTTCGAGAAACACTGTTGGGAAAATTTAGAGAAGCGGCATCTGAAGCTGACTCCCGAACGATTCTACTGTCGCCAACATACATTGCGCGTAAGGAGAACTAATACGAGATACGAGAAATTGGAGCTTATACGGACGGATATAGATAGTCGTTTTTACGTCGCTCTAGCTGCAAGTGGAACAGGAAAAGAAATGAAAAGTAGTGGTACAGGGTACCCTCCGCCACGCACCGTACGGTGGCTTGCGGTATATAGATGCAGATGCAGACGTAGATGTCGAGTGCCGCATATTCCCTGTCCACCACAGTCACCAGACCGCCTTATTACTGAGCCCATGTGGTCTATTTTGGAGAGAAAGTTGGGTAATAGCTATCCAGTTCATCATCGTTTCCTGTACTTGTCACCATTTTACAAGAACAGTATGAGATTGCCCTCAAAATCAAGCAGAATCTGTATTTATCCATTCCGAGACGAGTGGAAGCTGTTTTGAATATCAGCTGTGTTCCTACATCGTATTAGGCTCGGCAGTGTGTTGTGTTTTGGTGTTTCCATATTGTTGTCTAACCCCTGCGTCTTCTGGCTGGCGGCTGGAGATTAAGTTTGTCACCGTTAAAAGTGCCCAGGCTGGAAGCCGAAAATGATGACTGAGGATCACGCATGAAACTACAACAACTACATCAAGAATAACTTCTTCAGTGCTACGTTAGCCATTCTAGAGCATGTGGGCGACATTGTAATCGCGTCAACGGTCAGAGTATTTGTGAACCCTTAAAAGGGAGCACTGGTTCCCTTTGGAGCGCTTCAGATGCTTTAGAACTGGCGGTCAAGAGATGCCCTATTGCTGACGCACGTAAGGGTGTGCGTGTGTGCGAGTCGGTCGCTTGAATCCATGGCAATAACATGGGTCGGTGTGAGGACGCGACAAATGGCAAAAAACAGCTACCGTGTTTGGACGTGCCAATGACCACGCCGCGAATGAACTCACCCGAATTTTCAGTGTATCAAAGTCGGCTATCCAAAATGTGAATAAAGAACTGTGGGTCTTTCGCAGTAACGTAACACCGGGTAAGAGCACTGATCGTAGACAGATAATAAGCAATGAAGACCGGAGACGGGTATGACGCCTTGTCGACGAAAACTGGTTTCAAGACCTATGGTATTTACTGCTGTCATTGGCCGTAGGACCATCAGAACCAGTTCCCGAGTAAACACTGCGAACGGACCTCCGCGCAGTGCACATCTGGATTCGGGTACTTCGCCAAAGGCCGCCGTTCACTGCGACACACGGAGCTGCCCTTCCTCGAGTGTCCAAACAGCACAGGGAGCAGACACTGGGCAGGGCCTGCAGGCGTGTGGTGTGCCCCGACGAGTCGCAATTTTGCAAGCCAACGCGAGCACCGAGAGATGTTGTTGTTGTTGTTTGAGGGAAGAGACCAGACAGCGAGGTCATCGGTCTCATCGGATTAGGGAAGGACGGGGAAGGAAGTCGGCCGTGCCCTTTGAAAAGAACCATCCCGGCATTTGCCTGGAGCAATTTAGGGAAATCACGGAAAACCTATATCAGGATGGCCGGACGCGGGATTGAACCGTCGTCCTCCCCATCCAGTGTGCTAGCCACTGCGTCACCTCGCTCGGTGTACCGAGAGATGAGTGAGACGTTTAGCCAGTAATGTACCGTAAAACGGGTATACTTTGGCCGCCGTGGTTTCTTTGACTACTCATATACCAAATATTTTACAGCTCTATGCCGGCTGTCAGTTAGATGTTTGGTATATACTGTTTGATAGTAAAGTGCCGTCAATATAGGCTAAATGGCGCCATATCGTGCCGCTGTCCTTTCGAAAGTGCTTGCGAATCTGTTGTGACTGTATACGACAAAGTGTGTTAAAATTAGGTTGTGCAAAAACCACCGATCTCATTTAACTGTATTGCCTTCGATCATCACTGTCACAGTCGGTAAGTGATGGTCGAAGGGATCAATGTCTCAAAAATCTGACGATACGTCACTGAATGCTGTCCCTTATTTTGAATGGACCAGAGATGGGAATATTTTTACACGTCGGTCAGAGGGATTAAAGACGGCGTAATATATCACCGAAAGTGGTTGCTCAGTAAAATAACAGTTGGAAATTTAGACGGCTCAAAGATGTTTTTATTATCATTCTATACAGTAGTACAAATCTATATGCCACCTATCTCCACAAATGGGAAGAGATTGAAGAAATGTATAACGAAATAAAAGAAATTATTCAGAGAGTAAAGGAAGGCGAAACTTTAATAACGATGGGGGATAGGAATTCGGTAGTAGATAAAAGAAGGGAAGGAAAAATAGTAGGTGAATATGGACTAGGATTGAATGAAAGAGGAAGCCACCTGGTGGAGTTTTGCACAAAGCATAATTTAATCATCGCTAACACTTTGTTTGAGAATCATGAAACGAGGCTGTACACATGGAAGAGACTTGGAGACACCGGAAGATTTCACGTTGATTATGTAATGGTCAGACAGGCATTTCGGAACCAGATTTTAAATTGTAAGACATTTCCAGGGCAGGTGTGGACTGAAACTGAAGAAATTGAACAAAGGTAAGACATTAAGGAAATTGGACCTGGGTAAGTTGAAAGAAGCAGAGAAGAGGTTGTTGGGAGTTTTAAAGGGAGCATTAGGCAACCACTGACAAGAATAGGGGAAAGGAATACAGTAGAAGGTGATTGGGGAGCTTCAAGAAATGAAATGGTGGAGGTAGTAGAGGACCAAATAGGTAAAAAGACAAGGCCGAGTAGAGATCCTTGGATAACATAGGAGATACTGAATTTAACTGATGAAAGTAGAAAATATAAAAGCATAGTAAATCGAGCAGGCGAAAGGGAATAAAAACGTCTAAAAAATGAGATTGACAGGAAGTGCAAAATCGCTAAGCAGGAATGGCTAGAGGACAAATGCAAGGATTTTGAAGCAAATATCACTAGGGGAAAGACAGACGCCGCCTACAATAAAATTAAAGAATCCTTTGGACAAAAGAAAACCACCTTTATGAATATCAAGAGGTCTTATGGAAGACAAATCTGAAGCAAATATGGGAAAGCTGAAAGGTGGAAGGAGTATATAGAGGGTCTATACAAAGAACCTGAAGTTGAGGACAATATTATGGAAATGGAAGAGGATATAGAGGAAGATGAGATAGGAGAAACGATATTGCGAGAAGAATTTGACACCACACTGAAAAACCTAAGTCGAAACAAGGCCCCAGGAGTAGACAACATTGCGTCAGAACTACAGATAGCCGTGGCCAAGCCAATCGTGTATGGTGTGCATGATGTATGAGACATGCGAAATACCCTCAGGCTTCTATAAGAATATAATAATCCCAATTCCAAAGAAAGGAGGTGCTGACAGCTGTCAGTTTAATAAGTCATGGTTACAAAATACTCAATACGAATTCTGTAAAAAATAATGTAAAAACTGGTAGAAACCGATCCCAGGGACGGTCAGCTTGGATTTTGGAGAAATGAAGGAACACGCGAAGCGATACTGACTCGACGACTCATATTAGAACATAGGTTAAGGAAAGGTGAGCCTACGTTTATATCACTTGTAGAGTTCGAGAAAACTTTTGACGATGTTGCTTGGAACATTCTCTTTGAAATCCTGAAGGTAACAGGGAGCGAAAAGTATTTACAGCTTGTACGGAAACCAGACGGCAGTTATAAGAGTCGAAGGACAAGAATCGGAGAAGTAGAAGAAGAGGGAATGACACACGGTTGTAGCCTATTCTCAATGTTATTCAATCTGTACGTTGAACAAGTAGTAATGGAAATGAAAGAAGAATTAGAAGTAGGAGATAAATTCCAGGGAGAAGAAATAATAACTTTGAAATCTTCTGACGACATTGTAATTCTCCCAGAGACAGCAAAGGACTTGGAAGAGCAGTTGAACGGAATTGACGGTGACATGAAAGGTGAATATAAGATGAACATCGACAAAGGCAAAACAATGATAATGAAATGTAGTCGAGCTAAATTAGGTGAAGCAGAGGAAATTAGATCAGGAAACCATATACTTAAAGAGACGGACGAGTTTTGCTATTTGGGTTACAAAATAACTGAAGTAGAGAGGATATAAAATGTAGGCTGGCAATGGCAAGGAGAGCTTTCCTGACAAAGAGATATTTGTTAACCTCGAATATAGACTTAAGTGTGAGGAAATCTTTTCTGAGAGGTTTTTTCTATGGAGTGTTGCCATGTATGGAAGTGAAACATGAACGATAAACAGTTTAGACAAGGAGAGAATAGAAGCTTTTAAAGTATGGTGCTACATAACGATGTTGAAGATTAGATGGATAGATCACATAATTAATGAGGAGGTACTGAATAGAATTGAGGAGAAAAGAAATACCGTTTTAGTGCAGGAGGAAACTGGGTGAAAGGGGGCGGGGTTAAAAATCGTAGGAGGAGACCAAGAGATGATTACAGAGAGCAGATTCAGAAGGTTGTAGGTTGCAGTAGTTATTCGGAGATGAAGAGGCTTTCAGTCGACACAGTAGCATGATGAACTGCATCAAATCAGTCTCAGGACTGAAGACCACAGTAACAACAATGTAATTGTAGTGCTTCTAACTACACATCGGTCTTAATGATACAATTTGTTTTATGTTTTAGCGTTTCGTAACACACTCGGTGAAAAAAGAACCTTTGTAGGATCACTTTGTTATCCGTCTGGCAGAATGTTAAAACCCTTTCTTGGCAGTAACAGGTAGACTTTTCAAGTTGAAGTTTGTGTCGCTTGGCGGTGTAAAAAATTGAAGCTTCTACGTCAATACAGTCAAAAGATACGGCCACTTGCATCATTGTTCGCCTAGTATCATGAAATTTGGCAGGTAACAAGGTTTCACTGTACAACTAATGGCAAATATCCGAAATTGTTAATTAGTAATTATATCACAAGAAAAAATACTTATTTCGTCATTTCTTATTTCCCCTCAAACTTAAAATTAAACACTCAGTAGTTATGCGTTCAGGTTGTCTGGGCCCCAATGGTAAAATTCAAACATGAGACAAGCAGTAAATTTATTGTTCATATGATGCGTTTCGGAATTTATCCATCAGGAACGATTGCTGCGCGTAGATATGGCGTTTCAAGTTCAGTGAAACAAATATCCGCATATTAGCGCCTGAATGTGATACTACTGAAAATTTTAAAAACGGTTGCCGGCCTCCTGTATGACATAATGTCACATTTATACTACTGCAATTGAAACATTCTCGAGAATCTTGTAATACCGGGACAGATGTCTCGCCAGTATCAATGTCGATAACAGCAAAAGTGGTAGAGATTATTGCTTCCCAGAATAGATGAGCTGCCTATATAAGTTATTAAGTTCTTACGGAGCTCTCAGTGCTGAGGTCCTGCTGGCACCTGGACAATTTTTATTGATAAAAGGAGAAGTTTTATCTTGGTTCATAGTAGAATTTGTACACACAAATGGGCCGATCAGCTGCTAGGAAGAACTAACAGATGTGATTTTTCCCAGAATGTTTAACGAAGACGAGCTCGAATAACAGGACATTTCCGCTGCACAACAGAGTAATCAAACGCGTCTTTTTCACGCTCTGCTAACATTGATATTGCGTGCTTTGACTTTAGTAAGGGCGCTGAAGGACAAGATGTCGAGTACCGTAAATCCTGTCATCAGTCATCATTTGGCTGAACAGACTCCAGATAGCGGGCCCAGCTGACTGGACGATGGCTGGGTCCATAGATTTTTTTTTTTTTTTTTCCATGTGAGGTCTCATTGTCAGGTTGCTGAAACGTGCCATGATATGTTCTCCTGTATTAATCTTCATCTCAGAGTTGTATTTACGAAATATTTTGCAGTAAAGGGTTTAACAGAATTTGGATACTGTGATGTAAGGCTTGTTCAAAACGATACGGCCTGATTTATGCAGACAGTGCTTCCATGAGAGTTAGCTGGGAAATCCGAAGATTTTCTGACAACCTGTGTTCTGAGCTTTCTAGCTTTACCCGGAATGTAACACGTGGAGGCGAGAATGTCCCTGCAAGGGGTAACGTGAATCTTACATGGATGTCCTCATGGCAACGGATGTCTCAACTGACTATGTTAAAATGTGTGTCTGTACATTATATGTACATGACAATGTGTGAAAACCGTACGGTAAATATGAAAGGTTGTGGGGACCAATATGAGTAGCGTGTCTTGCCCTTGTTGCTGTCCCCCTTGAACACATGCTACCGTTGTGGCATTTCTAGTAGCAATTTTCAGGGAAGCTTTGACGGAGCAAAGTAATAGCTTCATTATAAACGGAAAGATAATTAACAATACTAAGTACGCAGATGACGCTGTTGGCAAAGGAAATGATCTACCTGCAATCCAGCATGTGATAGATAGTTATTCCAGCGCACTGAACAGTCTCTTCTGTTTGACAACACTTGCAATAAAAAGTTGTAATCTTCTCTAAAAAAAGAATCCAAGTAACCCTGTCAATAAAAGTAAATAAGATTGAATAAGTATCCTTCTTGAAGTACTTGGGCACTGTGATGGATGAGCGTGTGACTGCAAGAAAGAGATCAAGTGTAAAATAGAATAGGTTAGGCCTCAATTTATTAACACGAAAATTTTTTTTATGAGGTCGGATTTTAGTCTGAAACTGAGAATGTGAATCATTTTGTGCTACATGCTCTCTATTTATCTCCCTGGATGGGAAAGCTGGACTCTCGATCGACATCTAGAAAAAGAAATGATGTTTTTGAAATGTGTCTGTACCGTATACCCTGGGGGCTAAAAATTTCGAACGAAGAAGTCCTTCACTGGATGATAAATCAAAAAGAACTATTTCTCACAATAAAACAAAAGAAAACGCAGATCCATGACACATTATAACAGGCGAAAGATGCCTCTTATTACAACTGATCATTGAAGAGATAATACAAGGGAAAAGCCCTGTTTGAAGACGAAGGAACTCGTGTCTGACTAACGTCTTGAGATGGTGGAGTTGCACTTCGGAAGATGCCTTCCGTGTGGGAACGTCACTTCCGGAGCAGGCTACGTGACCCAACAACATCCCTCACGAGAACGCGACTTAAGAAGGAGAATGCTCTAGAGGTAGCGTCTTCGGCAAGTAATCAAAATTTCCTGGGTTCTGGATTCGATCCCAACCACTGCCTGAATTTCAACTGTCACAAGCCTTTGCGGCTAAAGAAGTGTCTCTCTTCCTGCCGACGGCCTTGTCAAGAATAATGGGAGAGCTGACAGTGTTTCACGGCATCGTTTTGCCCTCCACGTGATAGACCTGGCCATGAAAGGCAGATTAATCAGCAGTGACCAATGGCATGAGGATGGAGGAGGCAGTGGAAACTACTCCACTAAAGACAAGTAATTTGTATCCACACGACATGTGGCCTGCAAATGAAAAAGTGTCATGACTATCTTTATATTGAAAGTTAACCCGTTTGTGGCCTGTATAAAAAATGATTGATTGAGAACCTGGCAGGGTCGTACACAATGAATGTTATCTTGGTAGGGTCATACACAATGAAAGTTATCCTGGCAGGATAGTAGGCAATGAAAGTTATCCAGGGATGGGACGCCACAGTGAAAGTTAACATTTCGAGTGACTATAAAAAAGTGATGATTTGATTGAGAATGTAAGCAAAATTTAGTTTACGGACAACTTTTATTTTCTCAAAGATAAAAACAAAGACAGACATAATTGAAGTTAAACAAATTCTGGTTGAATCGTAACCAACTGTTAGTTTAAGACCACAATGGACAATGATCCTGGGTGGAAAAAGAGCGTATAACGCAATCTGAATTGTTCTGACGCTGAGCAGACTTTGATCGATGATCTACAAAAGTCTCGATAGGTGCAGCTGAGAGAGAATGGTGGTTGGGATTTGTACGCCCAGAATAGGCCGCAGCAGCAGGACTTTACCGTGTTTGCTTCGTGCAGCGATGTAACATGCAGCTGGCGAGTCTTGCGTGGCAGAGGCGGGGTGTAAGGCGGTACGTGTGAATCGATCGCGACCACGAAACAAATGAAAAATCTCACGATCTAGCGATCAGGCAGACGGATCGAAATTTACTATCAGAGCCGTGAAATCACGGTAGATTTCAGTGTGTGACACACCTGTTGGCTGGTCGTACCATGGACTAATTTGTAATTTGGCTGTCTTATACGACAGAGCGTACAAGGATGACAAACATCAAGACTGGTAAATCAAAAACGAAAAGGTGTGCCCAAGAAGTTTGATGTCATACTGTCGATACAGTAAGAACTTCACCACAGGCTCCCCAGTGTAACTATTCGCAGGTCAAGTGAGTCTTACCACAGGTCCTAAGTACCAACCACTCATGCCAAAGCTTCGACCAGAAGTTGCCTCCAGACCGAATTTCAGAGCCCCAGTGCCTTGAACCTCCCTAGATAAAAAAAATTTCGTTTTCCCGTCTTGAGCCAATCACACGGCATTATATGCGCTAAATCTCACCTTCTACAGGACAGCACAAACTCATTTTGAACCAGCACAAGAGTTAAGAAACCTGCGTCTCTGGAAAAAAAGAAACCGCCAATTACTGACCTTTTTAAGTTTTCGTGGAGGGAGATTTCTTCTCTGAAGTCGCGTTGCTTCCCGTGGCAACAAGCGAACAGATACTGTTGTGGTTGGCAGGAGAGCCAACACCGTGTTACTAGAGGAGGCCGAAAGGCACGCGTTTTAGTTCACGCAGGCTAGCGTGAGGTCTGGAACAGGACAAGGAAATTAGAATTTAGAAACAACGGACGTAGCTGGTGGAATACTTAACTTTAATCCATTAATGGTGAAAGTCGCTCTTTACGGTACATGATTCACAATATCAATGGTAACTGAACATGGCGCCTTGCTTGGTCGTAGCAAATAACGTAGCTCAAGGCTATGCTAACTATCGTCTCGGCAAATGAGAGCGTATTTATTCAGTGAACCATCGCTAGCAAAGTCGGTTGCACCACTGGGGCGAGTGCTAGGAAGTCTCTCTAGACCAGCCGTGTGGCGGCGCTCGGTCTGCAACCACTGATAGTGGTGACAAGCGGGTCCGACGTATACTACCGGACCGCGGCCGATTTAAAGGCTACCACCTAGCAAGTGTGGTGTCTGGCGGTGACACCGCAGATACAATCTTAAAGATCTTTCTCTAAATCACCTGTGCCTTGGAGCATGTTAGAATCTTTATGACATCTCATAGCTGGGACTATCTCTAAACGTTTCTCACACGCCAGTGCTACCTCTACGACAGAGGAGGCCAATGGAAGTGGTTCACATGCCTATTTGCAGTATTGGAAGACACAAAAACATGTAAATTTTTATTAGGCGTGGCACAGCACACAATGCCCAGTCTACAACTGACACGTCCGTTCAGTCGGTCGCACCCAGCCCAGCCTTCAGCTGTCACCAATGCAGGTATAGCTCGGCCTTGTCCTTCTGGAGACCTGTCATGACTAGGGGGTGCTCTGACTGCTCTGTATGGCTGTGGGCCTGTCTGGCAAGCTTCACTGAGAGACTTGCTTTCAACTTCCCACATGCCATTTCTATGAAATAAGAACCATAAAAATACCTCATGTTTTTTGTGTTCTACCAGGCGCCATCAATGCCTGCTCAGGCCGTTAACTTTCCAGAGTCGCTCTCAAGTTGCGTAACGTTCTATCAAAATCTTTAAGAAAAATAGGTAAGAGAGTAATTTGTCCTCTCTCACTATTGCCAAAAGATTATAAGATTCTGGACTAGTCACTCACTCAGATCTCCAGATGTCATCCTGATTCGGAGATAATCATGAGAAAATCATTGAATAACCAACGAAAAAACTACATTTTACGAGTTAAAGTAGAATGTTAGATGTTTGAACGTGGCAGGGAAACTAGATCTAAAAATGGATATGCGAAGGCACAAACTAAATGCAGTGGATGGGTCTGTGAAGTGAAATGGAAAGAAGATGAGGATTTGTGGTCAGAAGAATATCAACAGCAGTAGAAAATGGTACCACGGCTGAAAGATTCATTATGAACAGGAAACTAGGAAGGAAAGTGAGTTAATCTGAACTGTTCTGTTATATGGTTACTCGCATCAGAATCGAGGCAAGCCAACGCCAACAGTAACAGTTGAGGCGTACATACCGACATCACAAGCAGAGGATGAAGAGAAAGGGAAAGTGTATTATGGTGCTGAAGTAATTCAATATACATCTGAAGATTATAATCTAATAATCATAGGTGAATCGAAGGGGAACGAATAGAAGAAAGACTTGTGGGATAGCATACGTTTGGTAGTAGGAAGCCATTAGCTGCTGAAGTTTACGTTTCCCTAGTTGTAGGAGAAGTGAAAACCAGACGTCGAATGACCTCTGTTGGTATAGATTTTGTTGAAATTGTGTAAAAAACTTTCTCAAAATCTATCCATGCCAGACAAAAGCTGTAATTAATTCTCATTTTA
This sequence comes from Schistocerca gregaria, assembly GCF_023897955.1. Lineage (NCBI taxonomy): Eukaryota > Metazoa > Arthropoda > Insecta > Orthoptera > Acrididae > Schistocerca > Schistocerca gregaria. Next base: position 56,194,522 of record NC_064925.1, on the reverse strand, counting down.
CCGTTCATGCATAACGTCTAAATGGCCCGCTGTGCTATACCTTCCCGTAAAGCCATAGTACTTGTGAGTGAAAACTTGCTAATAGAAATATCTGAAAATAATATAGCAGAAATGCAGAAATGTTATTGATTTATTGAAGCCTAGAGATCTTATGTGTGTTTCCACAAAGATATTGGTCTGATAACAAAAATTTAAAAAAAATATTAATATTCTGTAGTTTAAAAAAAAAAAAGATAGGGCGCTTGCAACAAAATAAAATGATTGACTTTTTCAAAACAGGATCTTTTAACTTAAAAAATTAATAAATGAAAATAAACATCAATATTCTGTTGCCAAAACACACAGTGACTATGTTGACGCGCAAAAATAAAACCATTTGAAATAGGCCTAATACGTATGTAATTATTATATATATAAAATTATACACATGATATAAACTTATGTAGTACGTATAAAAAGCAAATAAATGTGTGGCACTGTACATTGTATTTTGTATATCCATGTATTACTCACTGAACAGAAAAAGTGACATTGTAAACGTGAAGGTTGAAACGTCCCCTTAGAAAAATTATACAAAACTGTGCTTAAAATGACACACAATATTTTTTGCGCAACGCAGTCTGACTTTCAAAAATCCCTACAAAAGAATGGCCCTGACTAACATTAACCTAGACGTTTCACAAATCACTTACCTCACAAAAATCTTGGTTACTCCAACTACTGCAATACAGCGAGCACCACTACTGCCAGCTAAATAAAAGATTCAAACTACGGAAGGCACTAACTACTGATAGGCTTAGTTAGCCAATGAAATATTTTAATAGAGAACAAACAATGTATTTACCTTAATAGTCATAATATATATATCAGTTCATGACATCCATTCTCACAAATTTCAAAACTCCGCCATCTCTCTCCCCACATCATCCACTGCTGGCGGCTCACCTCCAACTGCGCACCGCTACGCGCTATTCACATCCAGCTGCCCAACACTACAATGGCAGACAACAATGCAAACTAGCCATAGACTGCACACGGCACAGCCAGTGATTTTCATACAGAGCGCTACGTGGCGGCGGCGTTACCAATAAAAAAACCTAAACAGCCTACTTACAAGTTAAGGATGGTAAAAGCAGTTTTTGTCGTGACTTGATTATGCCGTGCGTACATCACATTTCAACAGGTACTATTGCAGATGTCAAAGTAATTGACAACAAAGAAAATTTGTATAATTTCGAAAATGTCTGTATGTATAGTTTAAGAGGGCAATCAGAAACACATAAAGTAACGAAAATGATTACTTTCGGAAATTAATTTTTGATGAGGTGTGTAAAGTCATTCCAGAAATAAACTCACGAAAGTTCCAGGAGGGTGATGCTTTTTCATTAGAAATCATTAAATCTAATTTCTTCAGAGTCAGAACTATGCTGTAAAGTATCTACTTCACAAAACAGGAGACAGGCAAGACACAAAGAAAGAAAAAAGACATCGACCTCCAGTCTTCATAATTTACATAATATTCACGAAAAACACCGCCAACCACATAATAGCAGCATTGGGTTTTAATCAATAACAACAGCTACTTTACAGTTTTTAAATCTTTTGTTAAACTTCAGTAAGTGGTAGGCGGCGTTTTTAGAGACGCAGAAAAGGAGAGTTCTGGGAATCGAAAACGAGCTAGCAGCTCCATAATAAATGACGGTGCCGTGCTTCATAAGAAGCGTGTATTGGAAAACCAGCGGCAGCATCGATGGGCTTGGAATTTAATAAAGACCAGGTTTCATCCTTCAAAAGAAGGAGATTGCTTCCACTTTACTGGAACTGGTTGTTAAGTTTGTGACGCCAGGCAAGAAACGAAGGCGAAAGCAATATCCAGCTAAATCGATATCGTGCCTTCAAGCGCTTTGGTCTGCTGACACACTGCTACACATTACGGTTCGCGACTTTCTTCTTATTCGCTAAGCAGCGGCCCACTTTTATTACGGTTGGCGACTTTCTTCTTATTCGCTAAGCAGCGGCCCACTTTTCAACACCTGCATTAGAGACTAAAGTGTTCTTCCACCTCACCATATTCCTTCCAGAAGAGGCACCATCAAAATGTAGCTCGACGAATCAAGACTTCAGTGAACGCGGAAGCGTAGGGATCCTATGTGGAGCGTGCCATCCCCCTGCATGCTATCGCCTCGCTGTTGAGATACAGTCTTCTGTAGGAGGGCAGATGAGTGGCTGAGAGTGACGGACAGCAAGCTACGTCTTGTTATGTCTACAACGCGGTCGTGACGTACAAATCACTGTGCGCCACATTTCATTAGACTGTTATATTTTCTGACCAGCGGGTAGCGGTAGATTTGCCAACAGGCCCGTCCTCTAATTTTAGTGAGTTTCCAACTTATGTGTTTAGAGTTTTAAAGTTTAGTGAATTGTCCAACATTTTTCGCAAGATTTTACGGAGATGGTCTCAGTGTGTCACCCACGTTCTTTGTAAGTGGTCAGTCTGAAGCGTTTACCTGTCCCTCTCTTCTAGCTCTACTGTGATCTTACTTTGTTTTAATCCCTGGTGCAGCAGTTTTCACCCTTCTCCGTTGTGTTACGGCGTGTGAGAAAGAGTGGTTGTGCGAGTGAGTTGGGAACGAGTGCAAGAGTGTCGTTTTGTAAGTTTCCTCGTCACGATGTGATAACAATTTTGGTAACTTTGTACACATTCGTTTCTTTTAATGCGCGTAAGGGCGCTGATAACCTCGTCGTTGAGTGCCACTAAAATCAAAACACACATACAAAGAAGAAATGAATAATGCAGACACAGTAATAGTTGTACAGTCCTCCTTGATCAGGGTTTCACTGAATTAATGCAAAACGGCATCGACTGAACAATGTGTCCTGAAACAAAAAATAACCTCTCTGAGAAAGTCACTTTTGTGAGGGCGATATTGATCTCTTAGGTTCGCAGCACGGGTCTCTAAATTGTATCGATGTCTGCTACCACGCCTGCTTACGAGGGACTGTAAGAGCTAGTGCAGTTCTCTACAATGAGTCGCGCTGGTAGCCTGTATGCTTATTTCTTCTCGTAGTATCGCACGTTCTCACAATCTTTCCAACACACTCCAGTCTTGCATTCGCCTCCCTTGCTGCTCACACGTGTTCAACGCATTTCAGATTGTTTCGTGTCGAGTCTATTGGTATAACGGTAAGGCACTTGCCGGGAAACCGAAAGATCGCAGCATCGAATCCCAGCGGACGACGGGAATTTTCAGTCTGCCTTTAATGTCACCTTCACCTCTTAGCGATATGAGGAGTCGCCAAGAAAGAAACGTAGCTAGGATTCTATTTTAAACTTTACCCCATTTGGATAACTGGGGTATATTCGGGCCACGAAAGTCATACGAAGTTCTTATTGTATCGCTTATTAGGAACACCTCTAAACAATTAAACGACGTGGTGGGCTGCAGAAGTCAGTGAGAAACAATGTGGTAGTATCTGACTTCAGGATTATTTGTAGTTATTGGCAATATCTAACATTTGCGCACAGTTTAAGAGTGCTGTTATTCATTAAAACAATTTGAAATTCCTAACTATCTGGTTCCCTACGATCCAGAACGAGAAAGATATCTTCGCATCTCAAGAGTTGAATTTAACGTGCCGCTGGCTAGAGATCATCAGAAACGGATCGCAGGCTTGGAATCAGGACGAAAATTGGTCATGTCCTTCTCTTAAGAGCCATTCCAGCATGCGCCTTAATCTTGTTACGTAGACCATTAAAGAAAACTGGGAAAGTGCAAGAAGGAGCCGCGCTCTGAGGGCTTAGCACGAACTTACAGTAGAGATCGTTCGTCTACAGGTTTTGACGGGTAAGCGTGAACGTGTATAACGCCACTTACAACTGAGTCACTCGTTGAGCCGATTTTATCGTCGCACCCACGCTCTATGTCCAGGGCGTAGCTATGGTGTGACGGTGTTGTGACGGGAATCGATAAAGTACAAGTTTGCGTATATATACTCGTTCGGCAGCAGTGAATAAATGAAAACGTACCAAATGAAATGTTCGCAATGTCTATTAATTGGCGAATTCGGTAATGGTGTTGCGCGCTAGGTCTGACACTGTCCTGGAGGGTACACACTCCTCAGTGACGAGCATTTGACACAAATACCGACTTGATACCTATACCCGTTCTTGAGAAAGAGCGGTCTTAGGTGAACAATAAAGTGATCCTACATAAGGTTTCCGTTTGTTACCAGTTAGGTACTGCACCTAAAAATCTAGACGTGGAAGGCCAAGAAAGGGATCTGAAGCGCCGTTATCCCGAGTACGGAACGAGTGTGCTACCACTGCGCCGCAACACTCGATGTAAAAATTGAGAACAGGCCAGTGGCTGACGGAGGAAGAATAAGAATACAAAGGTTAACAGAAAGCAGAAGATGAAAACTGAGAAACGATCTACACCACATGAGTTCTTGTTTTTTTTTTTTTTTTTTTTTCCTCTGGTACTTTAATAGAAACGGTCCAAATATGGTCAGTGGTCTAAATATGGGCTAGGAGGGAGGGGATGGGCACTGGGGGGAGAGGGGGGGGGGGGCTGAAAGTGCTGCCACCTCGCCGAGGCGCGTGTAAGTCTTTTCCCCACCACCTCCGAGGACGACCGTAAACACGTGGTTGTGCGAACGCATATTGTTTGGCTGCAGTCAGATTTTGAGCGTGAAAACATCGATTCTGTGGTCTGCACTCTATCGACAGGTATGTGCTTAACCATTCTCTTTAGAATTTGACTTCGCTCTGCATGCAATTGGTTCGAAGAATTGTATTACTGAAATGTTGAAGTATCTATCTGTTTCCCAGTTTTCATCGTTCTGTCCGTATTTCGTTCTTACCATTCGAGTGATTTTGCAGAAACTACAGTGTGCTTCGGATATCTGCTGCCACGACGGGTCCAATTATGGGCTAGCCAATATTTGGAGCCGGCCGATGTGGCCGTGCGGCTCTAGGTGCTTCAGTCTGAAACCGCGTGACCGCTACGGTCGCAGGTTCGAATCCTGCCTCGGGCATGGATGTGTGTGATCTCCTTAGGTTAGTTAGGTTTAAGTAGTTCTAAGTTCTAGGTGACTGATGACCACAGATGTTAAGTCCCATAGTGCTCAGAGCCATTTGAACTATTTTGAACCATATTTGGACCAATATATATTCCTATAATTTCAGTTGAAAATTTGTTTCTCAGAATGCCGCGTAATGAGCCTAAATATTAAGCCAATGGCAAAAGCAATACGCGGGACCTTTTGAAAATGGCTGAAGTCATCACTGCTGTGAAGACGAAGAAAATGGGAAGTTAAAAGACTGCAAAACTATATTATGTACCTCTCTCTATCCTGCAGACTTCAAGACTTATTCCATCTGCTGCTGCCAGTGCTAAGTTAGCTAGGCCTTCTGTTGTAAGACCATGTCTGGTGGAAGAACTTCTTTCTTACTTATTGGCTTCGGAACAAAAGCTTTTTGGTTGTACTTTATCCGATTTGAAACAAATGGCGTTTGTTTTAGAAGAGAGGAATGCTAATAGTGCACCTTTAGCCACTAAAGCAGCTGGTCAGTTGGTAGGAGTTGAACAGATCTTTTTCTGAATTGCCATTCATATCGCCTCTCGATCGATCCTCAGCCAGGATGCTCGAGAACAGATAACACAGAATCTCCAACGGTAAACCTACCAACAAATCCAGGTCACGCTCTCCTCAGCCAGGAACGTTTTCTGGATGTCCTCTGCTCATTTCTTCCTCGTCACATACACACCAGAAACTTCGTTTCCTCTGAACCCTTATGAAATTTCCGCACCGCCCTCAATTATAAGGAAAACGAGGAATAGATGTCTGAAATCTGGAAAAGCTTGCTTGATTACAGGATCACTGTACAAGAAAGAGCTCAGAAGTTGCTTTGACATGGCACTGAAGAGAAAAAAAGACAGCCAACTTCTCCTGATCAAAAATTGAAGTAAATTCAGAAATCAAATAAAGAAGGCAAGAGAAAGAAAAAAAATCAACGGAAGGAGAAAAATCAGATTTATCTTCGTCTGACGAATTATCTGATGAGGATGAGCCTACACTAGACGACGAGGAATGTGATTTCAAGCTTTCTGAAGACCACACGCCTTCTGGGACAGACGTATCGTGCATGTTCTTCGATAGCCAGTTTTCAGTGGACGCCAACGGAGAAATTTGGATTCAGTTTATCCAGTGTTGTACGTGGGCGCATACTGAATGTGGAGAATGGACAATGGAGTGTTGATTTGTTATTATTGTAAATAAACTTGCGCTTAAAAGTTGTTTTAAATACTTTTTCCTGCATGTTAATGGTAGCCCATATCTGGACCCAAGAAAAATTATTTAAAATAAGAGGAATGGCTTTTGTTTAATCCCCCGTATCTTTGAAGGGCACATGTTATTGTACCATTCCAGAGTTTCTTCAATAATTTAATCATTAACAGAAATATGTTACAGTGTGTTTGCACCCTCTCCTCTACACTATGAAGTTTCTAACAGAGACCGTCATTTCCGCGCTTTTCGTTCGTTCACAGCGGCAGACCGCGCAGCGAGACTGTTGTTGGGGTAAAAAGCGCAGACGTAATGAGAAGCTGGCAGCCGGGACTAAAGCTGCCTGCCGGCCCCTGGATAAGGCTCCAATTTACTGCAGCTCTTCCACCTCGGCCGTAATCTCTTCAGAGGCTACCTCGCGAATACCGGGGCTCAGTCCCAAAATGAGATAAGGCCGCACCTGAAAGTACCGCCGCCAGCGCAGTGGGGGCGAGCTGCTGCGGGCGCGGCGACAGCGGCGGTGTGCGATTACCGGCGCTCACCTGCGCCTGACACCCCTGCTAAAAACACTGTGACGTGCTGTCCGCCACCTCTCACAGATAATGCGCTGCTGCTGCTGCAGTCCAATGGACACAACAAGGTCACACTACATGTACCCTTGATGCCTTAAAGAAACCTCGTATATCACTGGATCCAAAGTTTCTTGCATATTCTTAACACCACTGTCAATTCCAGGGGTAACAGAGCTGTCCACCTTTGTCAGCTGCCTATCTGCTGTAGCACTTAAAAAAAAAGAGAGGAGAGAGAGATCAGTGCATCCTTTTGTATGACAATTGCAAGGTTTTCTTGTGGTAATTCTCCTAGGATACAAACACACCCGCCACGTTCGTTGCAAAAACGCACACTATACTCTGTTCTTCAGCTAAATCATTAATCTCAAATAGTTCCAATTCTATTCTGTTTTCACCCAGATGAATTGTAAGGAAATTCTCAATGTACAGTCAATACTCATGGCATAGCTTTATTAATCACAGAGATATCGGTATCAACTTCGCTTTTTCCAATGAAACAATAGCATATATCTGTTGACATTATCGCAGATCTGAAAAAGACAAACTCTAACGTGTTTCACTCTCGATTTATCCGGCAATACGTAGGGGAGGCCCGAAGTTTAAATTTGACTCCGAACCGTTGAGCAATTTCGCATTTTGCAAATACAGGGTGTTTAGCAATTGCTGCGTCATGCTTCTAGGGTTTGTTGAGAGGACTCATTGGATGAAATTCTGATACAAAACTCGTGCCCGGAAATGTACCATTTGAATATGAGATGAGTTTGAAGATCATATCACTTCCTAATCTCCTGCTCCACAACACGCGCAGAGTGAGGAGCAGGTGTCGTCGTTAGTCCGTGTCGTAATAATGACGTGACACACCGTTTTCGCTTGACTGTAACAATGGCTGCGACAAACTGGTGCAATCGTAAGTACAGTGGTTGTCACTGAAATAGGCACGTCAAGGGCTAAGCTGTTGCCTGGATTCTCCAGATGTGAAGCCCTGCGGTTAGCCCACTTCACAGCTTCGTTGCCACATGTACAATGTGGCAGTGAAGCAGGTCGGAGCCATCTGAATGTTCAGTGTTCCCGTGGGATATCGTGTGTTCACGCGTGGTTAGACTGCAACGCAAGGGGAAGGAGGCGTGTTACTGCTGGGCATCAGGTTGGTTGCTTGATTTGTTCAAAATGATTCAAATCGCTCTGAGCACTATGGGACTTAACTACTCAGGTAATCACTCCCCTAGACTTAGAACTACTTAAACTTAAGTGATCTAAGGACCATCACACACATCCATGCCAGAGGCAGGATTCGAACCTGCGACCGTAGCGGTCACGCGGTTCCGGACTGTAGCGCCTAGAACCACTCGGCCACCTCAGCCGCCTAGTTGATTTGTTGGAGGGGATCAAACAACGAGGTCATCGGTCCCATTACATTAGGGAGAGATGGGGAAGGTTACCGGCCGTCTCCTATCAGACGAACCATCCCAGCATTTGCCTGAAGCGATTCAAGGAAATGATGGAAATATGCTTATGCATTACGGATATTTTAGAACCGTGACTTTATATTGAATGTAAATAGGTTATACAGAACTGCAACCAGTCACTTTTTTGAATAATTGTGTTTCATTTCATGAACCGGTTTTCGAACCTTTTCAGGTTCATCTTCAGATGGTTTCAAGAAGTTACATCATTACTGGTAGCATAATGCTGGGTGCTGGCTCTATGGCAGAAAGATGGGTCACACTTTAATGTATAGCCATGACTATAGCTTATCTGTCGATATGGATGTAAATTTAGTTTTTACTTACTGCGACAGTATAAGCGGCTTTTTTCGGTTAGTGTCCATCTGTCTGCCTCCATTTTGATGTCCAGTAGTTATGTAGGTACACACATTTCCACACAAACTATATTAATTTACACTTTGACAGCGAGACTTTTCCATCATCCAGCATGCGCTTTACAACTGTTGCTCGTAACAAATATCTTGACAGAAAGATGTGGCATAGGCCTACTTTGTACAGAGATTCTTGTTCTTTACATGTATTAAAGTCGATATAAGGGCAGAATGGCGATAACATGAGAGCACAATATAAATTAAATAAATAAATTACTACAAGAACAAACTTCAGGTGATCTGACATATTATTTCTAATTGTATATTGCACGCAGTTTATAGCATTTTTTTATCAAGTTTGGCATTAACATGAATACCCAGCAATTAATATTACAGAGTTATTGTATCTGCAGTGAGATGCAGCTGTCTGTATGACTAGAACCTTTATATTAAAAAAATAACAAAAAATCTTCAGATGAACTCAAAAAAAAGTTCAAATGTATGTGAAATCTTATGGGACTTAACTGCTAAGGTCATAAGTCTCTAAGCTTACACACTACTTAACCTAAATTATCCTAAGGACAAACACACACACCCATGCCCGAGGGAAGACTCGAACCTCCGACGGGAGCAGCCGCACAGTCCATGACTGCAGCGCCTGAGACCGCTTGGCTAATAACGCGCGGCTTCCGATGAACTGTTGACTTATTTCTGCTGTTATGTTTACATGATTTGGAATATTATCAAGAGTAGATTCTGTTTATTTTAGCTAAAGGTATGTGTATAAAAGTTATAGTGATTGTAATGGACTAAAGCTGTTTGTATGACTGTCCACTTTATATTTAAAAAATCATGAAAAAAAGTTCTTTAATTGTTGACTTATTTTTATTCTTATATTTGAGTGGTCTGGAATATTGGTAAAGGCAGCTTCTGTTTGTTCCAGTTAGAGTTAATATGTATAAAAGTAATGATTTATGTTAGCAGTAGAGGGCTTTAACATTTAAAAATATAGTACAGATGTTATTCTGTGGTAGGATATTACATTGACACCACTGTGTTTAGGATGTAAGGAGAGGGAGGGGTGGGGCGTTGGAGGGGTGGAGGGTGAAGAGGCGGTGTAGGGTTCGTTGAGTGATAACTTGTTTTGAACTAGTAGATCTTCAAAGTTCTGAAGGAAAAATTTGTTTCTCAGTTCAATTTGATTATTGAGTAGGTGGTCAGGTGCTGTATTCGTTTTTTGTTTTTTTTTGTTTTTTTTCCCCATCAGTCTACTGACTGGTTTGATGCGGCCCGCGAATTCCTTTCCTGTGCTAACCTTTTCATCTCAGAGTAGCACTTGCAACGTACGTCTTCAATTATTTGCTTGGCGTATTCCAATCTCTGTCTTCCTCTACAGTTTTTGCCCTCTACAGCTCCCTCTAGTGCCATGGAAGTCATTCCCTCATGTCTTAGCAAATGTCCTATCATCCTGTCCCTTCTCCTTATCAGTGTTTTCCACATATTCCTTTCCTCTCCGATTCTGTGTAGTATCTCCTCATTCCTTACCTTATCAGTCCACCTAATTTTCAACATTCGTCTATAGCACCACATCTCAAATGCTTCGATTCTCTTCTGTTCCGGTTTTCCCACAGTCCATGTTTCACTACCATACAATGCTGTACTCCAGACGTACATCTTCAGAAATTTCTTCCTCAAATTAAGGCCGGTATTTGATATTAGTAGACTTCTCTTGGCCAGAAATGCCTTTTTTGCCATAGAGAGTCTGCTTTTGATGTCCTCCTTGCTCCGTCGGTCATTGGTTATTTTACTGCCTAGGTAGCAGAATTCCTTAACTTCATTGACTTCGTGACCATCAATCCTGATGTTAAGTTTCTCGCTGTTCTCATTTCTACTACTTCTCATTACGTTCGTCTTTCTCCGATTTACTCTCTAACCATACTGTGTACTCATTAGACTGTTCATTCCGTTCAGCAGATCATTTAATTCTTCTTCACTTTCACTCAGGATAGCAATGTCATAAGTGAATCGTATCATTGATATCCTCTCACCTTGTATTTTAACTCCACTCCTGAACCTTTCTTTTATTTCCATCATTGCTTCCTCGATGTACAGATTGAAGAGTAGGGGCGAAAGGCTACAGCCTTGTCTTACTCCCTTCTTAATACGAGCACTTCGTTCTTGATCGACCACTCCTATTATTCCCTCTTGGTTGTTGTACATACTGTATATGACCCGTCTCTCCCTATAGCTTACCCCTACTTTTTTCAGAATCTTGAAGAGCTTGCACCATTTTTTATTGTCGAACGCTTTTTCCAAGTCGACACAACCTATGAACGTGTCTTGATTTTTCTTTAGCCTTGCTTCCATTATTAGCCGTAACGTCAGAATTGCCTCTCTCCTGCCTTTACTTTTCCTAAAGCCAAACTGATCGTCGCCTAGCGCATTCTCAATTTTCTTTTCCATTCTTCTGTATATTATTCTTGTAAGCAGCTTCGATGCATGAGCTGTTAAGCTGATTGTGCGATAATTCTCGCACTTGTCAGCTCTTGCCGTCTTCGGAATTGTGTGGATGATGCTTTTCCGAAAGTCAGATGGTATGTCGCCAGACTTATATATTCTACACACCAACGTGAATAGTCGTTTTGTTGCCACTTACCCTAATGATTTTATAAATTCTGATGGAATGTTATCTATCCCTTCTACCTTATTTGACCGTAAGTCCTCCAAAGCTCTTTTAAATTCCGATTCAAATACTGGATCCCCTACCGCTTCTAAATCGACTCCTGTTTCTTCTTCTATCACAGCAGACAAATCTTCACCCTCATAGAGGCTTTCAATGTATTCTTTCCACCTATCTGCTCTCTCCTCTGCATTTAACAGTGGAATTCCCATTGCACTCTTAATATTACCACCGTTGCTTTTAATGTCACCAAAGGTTGTTTTGACTTTCCTGTATGCTGATTCTGTCCTTCCGACAATCATATCTTTTTCGATGTCTTCACATTTTTCCTGCAGCCATTTCGTCTTAGCTTCTCTGCACTTCCTATTTATTTCATTTCTCAGCGACTTGTATTTCTGTATTCCTGATTTTCCCGGAACATGTTTGTACTTCCTCCTTTCATCAATCAACTGAAGTATTTCTTCTGTTACCCATGGTTTCTTCGCAGCTACCTTCTTTGTACCTATGTTTTCCTTCCCAACTTCTGTGATGGCCCTTTTTAGAGACGTCCGTTCCTCTTCAACTGTGTTGCCTACTGCGCTATTCCTTATTGCTGTATCTATAGCGTTAGAAAACTTCAAACGTATCTCGTCAATCCTTAGAACTTCCGTATCCCACTTCTTAGTGTATTGATTCTTCCTGACTAATGTCTTGAACTTCAGCCTACTCTTCATCTCTACTATATTGTGATCTGAGTCTATATCTGCTCCTGGGTACGCCTTTCAATCCAGTATCTGATTTCGGAATCTCTGTCTGACCATGATGTAATCTAATTGAAATCTTCCCGTAACTCCGGGCCTTTTCCAAGTATACCTCCTCCTCTTGTGATTCTTGAACAGGGTATTCGCTATTACTAGCTGAAACTTGTTACAGAACTCAATTAGTCTTTCTCCTCTTTCATTCCTGGTCCCAAGCCCATATTCTCCTGTAACCTTTTCTTCTACTCCTTCCCCTACAACTGCATTCCTGTCGCCCATGAGTATTAGATTTTCGTCCCCCTTTACATACTGCATTACCATTTCAATATCCTCATACACTTTCTCTATCTGTTCATCTTCAGCTTGCGACGTCGGCATGTATACCTGAACTCTCGTTGTCGGTGTTGGTCTGCTGTCGATTCTGATTAGAACAACCCGGTCGCTGAACTGTTCACAGTAACACACCCTCTGCCCTACCTTCCTATTCATAACGAATCCTACACCTGTTATACCATTTTCTGCTGCTGTTGATATTACCCGATACTCATCTGACCAGAAATCCTTGTCTTCCTTCCACTTCACTTCACTGACCCCTAATATATCTAGATTGAGCCTTTGCATTTCCCTTTTCAGATTTTCTAGTTTCCCTACCACGTTCAAACTTCTGACATTCCACGCCCCGACTCGTAGAACATTATCCTTCCGTTGATTATTCAATCTTTTTCGCATGGTAACCTTCCCCTTGGCAGTCCCCTCCCGGAGATCCGAATCGGGGACTATTCCGGAATCTTTTGCCAATGGAGAGATCATCATGACACTTCTTCAACTACAGGCCACATGTCCTGTGGATACACGTTACGTGTCTTTAATGCAGTGGTTTCCATTGCCTTCTGCATCCTCATGTCGTTGATCATTGCTGATTCTTCCGCCTTTAGGGGCAATTTCCCACCCCTAGGACAAGAGAGTGCCCTGAACCTCTATTCACTCCTCCACCCTCTTTGACAAGGCCGTTGGCAGAATGAGGCTGACTTCTTATGCCGGAAGTCTTCGGCCGCCAATGCTGATTATTTATCACAATTTAGGTAGTGGCGGGGATCAAACACGTTTTGATTATGAATCAAAGGCGCTACCCCTAGACCTTCTTCAAGAAGGTCAAGTATTGTGCCTTTGTTGGCAAAATGTAGTATTTGGAGATTCTCTTCTATGTTGTTTGCAGATTGATTGTGTTGGGCAAGATGTGAAGCAAAGCCGGACTTGTTCAGGTTGTTAAAACGGAGTACATCTGTGTGTCCTTTAAATCTTGTTGTGAAGCTTCTACCAGCTTGTCCATTGTAGAAGCTTGGACATAAGTTGCAAATGAGCTTGTACACACCTGAGTTTTGATAGTGTTGTATAGTGGTTTTGGTGCTGTTTATGATTTTTTTTTGTATTTTGTTGTTGGTGAAGAAACTTATTTTTTTATGTTGTATATCTTGAAGAGGTTGGCAATTTGGTGAGAAATCTTCCCTAGGAAAAGTAGGCTTATAAATGTGGTCTTCTTGTTTGTGGGTGGTTGTTCAGTAGTTGGTTGACTTAGTTCTGCTGTATGGATTAGTTTATCTATTATTGCAGGGGTGTACCCACTGGTGGAGGCAATTGATTTAATAATTTCTGTTTCCTTTTGTCTTTCACTTGTGTCCATTCGGATTTTAAGCATGCGATTAACCATTGTTCTGAAGAATGCTTTTTTATGTTGGTATAGATGGCAAGAGGATTTGTGTATGGTAACATTGGTGGTTGTTGTCTTTCTGAAAATTTGAAATTTATGCTTCAGATTTTTCTTTGAGATTGTTAGATCAAGATAGTTAATGCCTCCTGGTGCTTCATGCTCTACTGTGAATTGGATTTTATTGTGTATTTTATTAAGTGTTTTGGCTAGATTATCTATTTCTTCTGTTTTTCCATTGAACAGAATGAGTGTGTCATCAACATAGCGTTTGTAATAAAGCAGCTTATCTTTTAGTTGGGTTTGGGACCTAAAAAAGTTGTTTTCAAGGTTATTGATATATATGTCTGCTAGCAAGCCTGCAAGACTACTACCCTTTGCTATTCCATCTTCAACTTGTTGTTGAACAGGAAGTAGTTGTGTGACAATATAAGCTCCAGGATCTCTATCAGTTCATAGATTTCAGCTCTACCCATTGTCCCATGTTTTACTAAGTTATTTCTTATTAAACTAATTGTTTCCTTGATAGGAATGTTTGTATATAGGTTTACTATGTCAAGAGATGCAAATTTAGCTGTGACTGGGTTGAGGATATCTTTTATACTATTGATAAGATCATAACTGTTTATAATGGAGAAGTTATTTTCAAATAAACATGCCTTCCGGATAATATCATTAAGTTTTTTGGTGATTTTATAGCTTGGACTATTGATGGAGTTCACAACGGGACGCATCAGACATGCAGGTTTGTGGATCTTAGGCTGTGATCTCACTTTTGGTGATGGTAGGTTCATCACTACACAGTGCTTTGCTTCTAATGGTGTCAACAAGATATTGCAGTTTTTAAGTAAATTTTTAATTTTATCATGGATTTCAGTTGTGTTATTCTTTCTGAAGAATTCACACGTTTTGCTAATATAGTCTGATTCATACATTACATCAGCTGGGTTACGTTTGTCTGCTCTGACAAAGAGGGCATTTTCAGTTGAAAGTTTCTTATTTATGTTTCATAATGTCTTACGTCCAGTATTCATCTTATTGTACATTTTGTTCTGGTGAATGTTTCTCTTAATGATCTTGTTTGCCTTATGAGCTGTAGCATTTTGTTCATTGTGTTTTAGTTTAGCTGCTGTGCATGCAATTTTTGTGTTAACTATGAGGTCTTTAATGTTGCTTTCACTTAGTGTGGTGGTAATGTTGTGCTTGATGCCTTTGTTTAAAACAGCTTCAATTCATTACTACTGAAGCATATTTCTGTAATTTTTATCACTTTATCAAAAAATTTATGTTCTGTTTGTGAAGAGATACTGGGGGGGGGGGGGGGGGGGGGGGTTCACTGCATTCTTTAAAATTAGAGCATTTATCTTTTTCTCGTGTCTATGTGAGATGATAATACGTTCTTTGTTGACATATATATTGACATAGTCTAGGACGACCATGAAGACATGAGCAACAAGTTTATGGCTAAGTTCTAAGTGCATATTGTACAGCTTTTTATTGATCAGATCTTTCTTTTTGTAAAGAGACCTGATTCCAGTTTTTAACCAAATAGTTTCACATCGTGCTTTTGCTATCTTGGCTGACACACTTTGACTCGTTACTTTTATTCTGATATAATTTGGAGTCACGTTTTCTGAGAGACACTTTTTGTTAAATCTTATTCCAAGGACGGTTTTTGTTAATTTTAATTTACATTGCCGAAATTCGCGCATTGTTCTAATTACGTGGTGTGGTAACAACAGATTATGCTTATCCATTACGGATATTTTAGAACTGTGACTGTATATTGAATGTAAATAGGTTATACTGAACTGCAACCAGTCATGGAATACTTAAATCAGGATGGCGGGACACGAGTTTTAACCCTCGTCCTCCCGAATGCGAGTGTAGTGTGCTAACCACTGCACCTCGGTCGGCCTGGGTTCCAGGACACGTGGTTGGTAATGACAGGGCAGATGTAGCGATGTAGCGTCCAAGGAGGCGTGTCACGATACTCAGTTAGTTCAGTGTGGCATCCCCTGGCATGCTGTCGCCTCGCTGTTGCAATACAGCCATGCGTCGGAGGGAGGATGGGTGACCGGAAGTGGACGGGACGAGGTCGTCCTTCTCGTTTTCCCATAAGGCCAATAATGAAGAAGCCAGGAATGACAAAAAAAAATTGCGAAAATTCATCAACTCATAGCAAATGCCTTTTCGTGCCGACTGCAGGCCATATTAACAGAGCAGCCACATCGGTAGACTCTCCAGATAGGAAGATGGGTTCTGGTTATCAAAGAAAGGGATATAAATGAGAATGGAAATCGACAGGATTTCACAATATTTCAAGAATGGGTTAATATGTAGAACTATACTTGTTTACCTCGAGTGAGCAGAGTAAGTGATGCGTAGAACACTTCGGAGTGACGACTGTGAAAATATTAATTACTTCGTCTTCTCCGTTCATTTGCTTTCTATACAGAAATTGTGGAGTAAGATGCGATACGGCGGCCAGGATCCGTCGTTACCGTGCCGCGGCGGAAAGAGGCGAGTCGGACTTCAGGTCTAACAGTCTGGAGTCCTACAGCTGGCCCTTTTCCATGTGGGAGCTCGATACGGCGCCATCTGCAGCCAAATCCGGAACAACATGGTGCGGAACTTGGAACCAGTGTCAAAGAACATACTCTTACAATCTTTTAATACGATGTGGCACACAGGAAACGTATGCCAACTCGTGCAGGGACGCAATTTTGAGCCTCTTCTCAAACCAGGAAAAGACCAAACGTGTCCCAGTAATTACCAGAGCATCTCCTTGACGATCTGTGTCGCAAAGATCCTGCAGCGAATGTTTAGCCATCGTCTGGTTTGGATACTGCAGACCAGGCATCACCTAAGTAGCTCTCACAGCGGATTTAGGAGATTTAGATCCTCTGCGTAGACAGCATTGTGTAAGTATATTTTTTGATATCAGTTCAAATGGTTCAAATGGCTCTGAGCACTATGGGACTTAACATCTGAGGTCATCAGTCCCCTAGACTTAGAACTACTTAAACCTAACTAAGCTAAGGACATCACACACACCCATGCCCGAGGCAGGATTCGAACCTGCGACTGTAGCAACAGCGCGGTTCCGGACTGAAGCGCCTAGAACTGCTCGGCCACAGCGACCGGTAATATCAGCAAGACGCGTGATTCTACTTGGAGACACGTTGTTCTAGGGCACCTCCACCAATGGGGCTTCCGTGGCCATTTCCCTATCTTCTTTCGCTCCTTTTTATCAAAGCACTTTTTTCGCTACCGAGTTGGTGACCTGCTCTCCAATAGTTTCGAGCCGGAGAATGGTGGTCTTCAGGGCAGTGTTTTATGTGCTACCCTCTTTACCATAATCGTAATGTATGCTAAGGATTCCCATACAGTGCTTCTCACTAGTGAACGATTTTGTAGTTTTCTGTTCCTCCTGCAGGGCTGCAACAGCAAGTCACCAGTTACTACTTATGTTGAAGAGGCTGGAGGAGTGGTCTGCAAAGAGCGTTTTTACCTTTTCTGCGGATAAGTGTGTGTGTTCATTTCAATCGTTCTCGTCGTATTTTGTATTCACCTGAAATGAATATGTGGGACGTCGTTTCCAATTCTCAAGACTCCGTGCAGTTTTTGGGCCTCATTTTTAACTCCAGGCTGTTGTGGTTGCCACACCTGAAGGACATGAAGGCAAGGATCCAGAAGACACTGGACATTGTGAAGTATCTTAACCAGAGGTCTTAGGGAGCGGACAAGGCGCATCTGCTCTAGCTTTATTGGGCTTTCGTTCGATCGCGGCTGAGCTATGGGTGCACACTATACATACCATCCGACGGGAGCTTCTCGTGATGCGTCAGGTGTGTCAGCTCCTCACTATTCCCACTTGCCCAGCGGGGAAACGAGATCATTTAGGATTTGGTCTAGAGTCATTTGGTGTGGGGCGTTTACAAGCTCAAATCTGGGGTTTTAACCGACTGCCAACCTGGTTACTGCAGGCACCTAGAATAATTTTACATCTAGTGCAGCAAAGGAGAGACTGCACTCCTGCTTCTGTTTTTAATGCACTATTTTCCGAATTTTAAATGAGCACCTCATCCATGTAGCTGTCCTCATGGAAAGGTTAAACAAGGGCACTGCACTGGTCGCTCGGTTGTTTTCACACATCGTGTCCTCAAGATCCGGTTGCCTCCACTGTATTTGACGCCGAACTGTCCACTATCTTGAGGGCCCAGTCTTGAGGGAGCAGATCAGATGTGCCATGCCTGCTAAATTCCTCATCTGTTCCGACTCCCTGAGTGCCCTCAAGTCTATGCAACGCTTGTATCCAGCTGATAAAGTTGTCCAGGATAGCCAGGATGACTTTCTCCAGGTGCAACGGCTGGGGAAGTGTCGTACCTCCTTCCAGCCAATCAGACAGGACGAGGTTCTCCTTCTCACCTTCGCACAGGCCACAGCCCTGTGACGCGTGGCCTCTTGCTCCAGTGAGGGGGACCCTCCACAGTGCGGTACTTGTCGCGTACACATCACTGTGCATCACATTTTATTAGACTGTGTTTTATTTTCTAATCAGAGGTTGGCAGCAAATTTTCTGATATATTTCCCCTCTTCTGTTTTAGGTAACGTTTACATGAACGTGGTGAGACTTTTAAGGATTGTTCCCTAACATTTTAGGGACATGTTCTTAATATGATAATAGGGGTACTGGTTCACCCTTGTTTTTTCTTAAGCAGACAGGCACCGACATTTTCCTACACCTTTGTTGTAGTTCATCTATGATTTTACGTCTGTTTTAATCACACGTAGAGCACCTTTCATCCTTTCTCAGTTGTCTTTAGGCATGTGAGTTAGAGCTATTGTGTGGCTCAACGCAAGTGAGGAGAGAGTGCTTGAATGAATGTCATCTTATGCATTTTCTCCTCACTGTGTGCAACCAGTTTAGAGACTTTATCGACATTCGTTTATTTTGGTGAGGGAAAGGTCGCTGATAACCCCGCTGTAGAGCGCCTATAAGCTCTAAGCACATACACGAACATCTCTTCCACTACGTAACAAAATTTCATTTATTGCCAACCAAAGACAGTGCATACATGCACGCATGGGAATTTGCACCCATTACCAAAATACGTACTATGAGCCAACCAGAGAATCCCTCACTAGAATATGAACAAACATTCCAGCAGCCGACACTTGGTCTTAACCGCTTAACCGCATGTTTTCTCCTGCCTTCAGATTCTTAGCTTTGCTAAAAAGGATTCCCTGTGCTTCTCGAACAATAAATTTTTATGGCACAGCACTCAGCCACCTTTCAGCCATCCAACTACCACCCCCACCCCACCCCCACCCCCCAGCCCCCAGCCCCCTCACTGATCGGGTCACTATCCTGTCTGGCTGTGTGTAGCCACACTGCGTCTGTGGATGACCCTACCTCCACCCAGTCACGTGGCATCTTCCACCATCCGAAGATAGAAGGGAAAAGAACGGAGCTGCGGGATGGCAGGTAAAGATCGGGATTAGTAGGTAGCACCCAGACCTTCGACCCAACATATGTAAAATCGCCTACACAAAGGCGAATCTATCGGGAAAGAGCCGCTCGGCAGCAAGGTTGGCTGACTCGTCGGCCTGCATATCGGCTGTTTCACACTCCTTCTGGCTTGGGACAGCATTCTGTTCTCCTCTTATCTCTATCTGTGTGGAGAATGATTCCCTACAGAGAACAGTTTTATGACTATTCCCTTCCCCTAAGCGAAAACCTCTTTCATGAGGCAGCTAAAAACCCTCGTCTCACCAAGAGGAGAGGATGTATAGAAATAATTAGAAATGAAATCATTGACAGTAATGAAAAGCGAAACTGCGTGGTGCCGATACAGTTCTGATCTACTTCGATACAGATGGTTTGACTTGATGTCCTGGTAAGCATGTTCTACACAGCTCTCACTCGCTGAACGCATCTGGTCGTGTTTTACCAAGAGACTGGCACGCCACAACTCGTCAGCTGCTATGACTGATGAACTTAAACACAGCGCTGAAACATCATACAATGATGGAGCCATATCTGTCATCCAAGCTCAGCTCGACACGATTACTAACTGGGTTAGAGCTTTTGTTGCCATCAGAGGTGGCAGGTTTGTGTACTAAGTTTATTACTCTGTAGAACTTCAACCGTCTCCAATTTTAATAGTGTATTCCTCTTACTATGGTGTCACATATTGATACCACCCCATGGGGTATCAAGGTTCGTAACGGAGTGGTAGGTTTCTGTGTGGACACCCACTGAGCCACGTCCCCAGCTGCGCACTCCCTCTGCTGTCACGATCAGGATGGCAGGTGGCAGCCACTCAGCCTGGAGCCACAACTCAATGACACGTTCGTCGTGCTTAGGACAGCAAGTCTCATCATAGCTGCTATTCTATGAGCTGGACTCTAGTTCTGGCTGCTTATTTGTGATTCGCTTGGAGAAATACAAGTTAAGTAAATCTTGTGTTTGTTGTGTTAACTTCTTTGCTTATCATTTCTGCTCCTGCCCAGCTTTCCTACGATGACAGTACCAACACCACTCTGTTGCCCACTTCTCCTTACCACTATTTACGAAGTCATACATAACACTTACTTTACTGTATACTCACAATAAGTAAAGTTCCGTTATTTCCTACGCTTCTTGATATTAAACTTTTTATTATTTATATTTGGTTCTGTTAAGCAGCTCTTGGTGTCAGTACAGCGATAAATAAATCTCTAATATTGTGAAACAAATAATTAAACAGCTGTAAATTATTCCACGAATAATCTGAAAAGAGCGCAAAAACCACGAGTTCTCCACATGTTCACTACTGGCTGTCGCCACCATGAGATTCGCATCCTATTATACTATCAGAATGTATGTTTTTTATAATCAGATTTTGGTAACATTATGTATATAACTTGGACATTTGATTAATGCAGGACTGCAATGTAAAAGTGTGTAAAGTCACTATGTAGACTATAAAGTCACTATGTAGACTACACTACTGCCCATTAAAACTGTTACAACACGAAGATGACGTGGTACAGACGCGAAATTTACCTGACAGGAAGAAGATGCTGTGATATGCAAATGATCAGCTTTTCACAGCACTCACACAACGTTGGCGCTGGTGGCGACACCTACAACGTGCTGACATGAGGAAAGTTTACAACCGATTTCTCATACACAAACAGCAGTTAACCGGCGTTGCCTGCTGACTCTTTGCTGTGATGCCTCGTGTAAGTAGGAAAAATGCGTACCATCACGTTTCCGACTTTGATAAAGGTCGGATTGTAGCCTATCGCGATCGCGATTTATCGTATCGCGACACTGCTGCTCGCGTTGATCGAGATCCGATGATTGTTTGCAGAATATGGAATCGGTGGGTTCAGGAGGGTAATACGGGACGCCGTGTAGGGTCTCAACGGCCTCGTACCACTAGCAGTCAAGATGACAGGCATCTTATCCGCATGGTTGTAACGGATCGTGCAGCCACGTCTCGATCCCTGAGTCAAGAGATGGGAACGTTTGCATGACAACAACCATCTGCACGAGCAGTTAGACGACGTTTGCAGCAGCACGAACTATCAGCTCGGAGACCATGGCTGCGGTTACCCTTGACGATGCGTCACAGACAGGAGCGCCTGCGATGGTGTACTCAACGACGAACCTGGGTGCACGAATGGCAAACCGTCATTTTTTCGGATGAATCCAAGTTTTGTTTACAGCATCATGATGGTCGCATCCGTGTTTGGCGACATCGCGGTGAACGCACATTGGAAGTGTGTATTCGTCATCGCCATACAGGCGTATCACCCAGCGTGATGGTATGAGGTGGCATTGGTTACACGTCTCGATCACCTCTTGTTCGCATTGACGGCACTTTGT
Organism: Schistocerca gregaria; assembly: GCF_023897955.1. Taxonomy (NCBI): domain Eukaryota; kingdom Metazoa; phylum Arthropoda; class Insecta; order Orthoptera; family Acrididae; genus Schistocerca; species Schistocerca gregaria. Next base: position 56,172,842 of record NC_064925.1, on the reverse strand, counting down.
AACAGTCGACGTTTCATTTCAGATGTGTTACGACCCGTGGCGCTACCCTTCATTCGATCCCTGAAAAATAATGCACGACCGCATGTTGCAAATCCTGTACGGGCCTTTTTGTATACAGAAAATGTTCGACTGCTGCCCCGGTCAGCACGTTCTCCAGATCTCTCACTAGTTGAAAATATCTCGTCAACGGCGGCCGAGCAACTGGCTCGTCACAATACGCCAGTTACTACTCTTGATTAACTGTGGTGTCTTGTTAAAGCTGCATGGGCAGCTTTACCTGTACACGCTATACAAGCTCTGTTTGACTCAATGCCGAGGCGTATCAAAGCCGTTATTACGGCCAGAGGTGGTTGTTCTGGGTTCTGATTTCTCAGAATCTATTCACCCAAATTGCGTGAAAATGTAATCACATGTCAGTTGCAGTACAATATATTCGTACAATGTATACCCGTTTATCAGCTGCATTTCTTATTGGTGTTGCAATTTTAATGGTCAGTAGTGTATTTCTTTACTTTCAACAGCGTTTCCATTCATCTATGGTATTGAATTCAATTCCCGTGAGAGGCCTGGCTGTAATAAGAGTGGGATCTCTAGATTGTGGTCCTTTTTGCTTCGGAGGAAATACATCGTTTAGAGCTGGAAGGTCGGTGTTCTCAGCAGTGATAGTATTCATGCAGTAGCGCGCTCTTTCGACTGCTATCAGAATGTGGAATGTGGCACAACATAGGTAAGTAACCAGTATATCGGAGTAGATCGTATCGGTCCACCAACAATGCACATGGCCCTTAAGTTCTACAACTAACTTTTTTATGTGTGGACTATAAGGCCAGATAGGCGCACAGAACTCTGCTGTTGAGTATACCAAGTCGAGGGATGATACTCGAGGAGTGACCACCGACGAGCCCCAGGGAGAGCGACACAGATTATGGAAAATTTTGTTTGTGGTTTTGAGCTTAGCAGATGTTTGTGTCATGTGCTCCTGAAAAAAAAGGTGCTATCTAACTTGATTACAAGGTATTCGGGATGCATGTTTTGATGAAGTTTGTCCCGCTCAAAGTAGACGTCAATGGCTCTGCTTGCCAGTCTATTGGAGAGATATAAACACGCAACCTTTGTTGTATTTGAGTTTGGTTGTGGCCTCCATCTTCCGAAATATTGCCTTAACATGTCTAGATCAGAAGTTGAGCTTTCTTCAGTTGTTTCAAAGGTTCTGTGCTGGGTGGCTGTCGCCCAGTCGTCTACATAGCCAGGCTTTTCTGGTCTGTATTGGAGGGATATATATTTATATACACTTCTGGAAATGGAAAAAAGAACACATTGACACCGGTGTGTCAGACCCACCATAGTTGCTCCGGACACTGCGAGAGGGCTGTACAAGCAATGATCACACGCACGGCACAGCGGACACACCAGGAACCGCGGTGTTGGCCGTCGAATGGCGCTAGCTGCGCAGCATTTGTGCACCGCCGCCGTCAGTGTCAGCCAGTTTGCCGTGGCATACGGAGCACCATCGCAGTCTTTAACACTGGTAGCATGCCGCGACAGCGTGGACGTGAACCGTATGTGCAGTTGACGGACTTTGAGCGAGGGCGTATAGTGGGCATGCGGGAGGCCGGGTGGACGTACCGCCGAATTGTTCAACACGTGGGGCGTGAGGTCTCCACAGTACATCGATGTTGTCGCCAGTGGTCGGCGGAAGGTGCACGTGCCCGTCGACCTGGGACCGGACCGCAGCGACGCACGGATGCACGCCAAGACCGTAGGATCCTACGCAGTGCCGTAGGGGACCGCACCGCCACTTCCCAGCAAATTAGGGACACTGTTGCTCCTGGGGTATCGGCGAGGACCATTCGCAACCGTCTCCATGAAGCTGGGCTACGGTCCCGCACACCGTTAGGCCGTCTTCCGCTCACGCCCCAACATCGTGCAGCCCGCCTCCAGTGGTGTCGCGACAGGTGTGAATAAAGGGACGAATGGAGACGTGTCGTCTTCAGCGATGAGAGTCGCTTCTGCCTTGGTGCCAATGATGGTCGTATGCGTGTTTGGCGCCGTGCAGGTGAGCGCCACAATCAGGACTGCATACGACCGAGGCACACAGGGTCAACACCCGGCATCATGGTGTGGGGAGCGATCTCCTACACTGGCCGTACACCTCTGGTGATCGTCGAGGGGACACTGAATAGGGCACGGTACATCCAAACCGTCATCGAACCCATCGTTCTACTATTCCTAGACCGGCAAGGGAACTTGCTGTTCTAACAGGACAATGCACGTCCGCATGTATCCCGTGCCACCCAACGTGCTCTAGAAGGTGTAAGTCAACTACCCTGGCGAGCAAGATCTCCGGATCTGTCCCCCATTGAGCATGTTTGGGACTGGATGAAGCGTCGTCTCACGCGGTCTGCACGCCCAGCACGAACGCTGGTCCAACTGAGGCGCCAGGTGGAAATGGCATGGCAAGCCATTCCACAGGACTACATCCAGCATCTCTACGATCGTCTCCATGGGAGAATAGCAGCCTGCATTGCTGCGAAAGGTGGATATACACTGTACTAGTGCCGACATTGTGCATGCTCTGTTGCCTGTGTCTATGTGCCCGTGGTTCTGTCAGTGTGATCATGTGATATATCTGACCCCAGGAATGTGTCAATAAAGTTTCCCCTTCCTGGGACAATGAATTCACGGTGTTCTTATTTCAATTTCCAGGATTGTATATTAAACAAAGGAGGAGCAAGGATGGATCCGTGTTGTAAGACTTTATTCAACAGTTTTAGGCAGGTAGTGTCTTTTCCTATAGTTCCTGTAAATGACCGTCCAGCTAATATGTTGTCAGTTAGTTTTGTTGTCCGTCTGTATGGGAAAAGTGATAATAATTCATAAAGCAGTCCATGCCTACAAACTATGTTATATGATGAAACTAGATTAACGAAAGCAACTTGTTCAAAGGGACAGAAATGCAACCGTTCCGCGAACTGCTGCAGATTTCAATGCCGGGCTGCCAACAAATGTCAGCCTGTGACTCACTCAACGAAACGTCATCGATGTGGACTTTCGGAGCCGGACGCCCACTCGTGTACCCTTAGTGACCTCATCACACAAGGCTTTACTTCTCGCCTGGGCGCTGCAACACCGGTACTGGACTGCTGATGACTGGAAACATGTTGTCTGGTCGGACGAGTCTCGTTTCAAACAGTTTCGAGCGGATGGACATGTACAGGTATGGAGACAACCTCACAAATCCATGGACCCTGAATGTCAGCAGGGGACTGTTCAAGCTAGTGGAGGATCTGTAAAGGTGTGGGGCGTGGGCAACTGGACTGATATGGGACAACTGATACTCTGCCTCGTTACACGTACGTAAGCATCCACTCTGATCACCTGCATCCATTCATGTCCGTTGTGCATTCCGACGGATTTGGACATTTCCAGCAGGACAATGGTGCACCCGACACGTCCAGAATTGTTACGGGGTAGCTTCAGGAACACTCCTCTGAGTTTAAACGCCTCCGCTGGCCACAAAACTCCCCAACCATGAACGTTATTCATCATCTCTGGGATGCCTTCCAATGTGCTGTTCAGAAGAGATCTCAACCCCCTCGTACTCTAACGGATTTAACGACAGCCCTGCAGGATTCATGGTGCCAGGTGCGTCCAGCACTACTTCTGACATTAGTCGAGTCCATGCGACGTCGTGTTGCGGCGCTTCTGCATGCTTGCGGGGGCCCTACAAGACATTAGGCACATATACCAATTTCTTTAGCTCATCAGAGTATATGGAATGCAAATCTTTGCCATACAATGTTATATGTTTTGCGTCGTTGCCTTTCTGTTTCAAACCTCCACTAAAGCACCGCTTTTCTCTCAAACTAGCGGAATGAGAAGTAGCATTATGCAGTTTACACTCCAATTATTATTTACCGAGCGAGGTGGCGCAGTGGTAGCACACTGGACTCGCATTCGGGAGGACGACTGTTCAATCCCACGTCCGGCCATCCCGATTTAGGTCTTCCGTGATTTCCCTAAATCGCTCCAGGCAAATGCTGGGATGGTTCCTTTGAAAGGGCACGGCCGACTTCCTTCCCTAATCCGATGAGACCGATGACCTCGCTGTTTGGTCTCTTCCCCCAACCAACCAACCAACCAACTCCAATTTTTATCGAGTTATATCCCTTAACATTCTGCGTGGTGCCTGTTTGTTCTAAGTCGTGTCTCCCAACCACTTTCCCGCAACGACGCCCTGAGCGTGTTTTTTAGGGAATTGACTAGTTTGAACCTGGGACCTGTTGCTGGTAAGGTGACGCCAGACCACACAGGACGTATAGAGTTCAGAAGAGTTCAGTGACACTAGTGATGATATAATCAAATACTTAATGATTTCAGCGTCAGCTCCAATGCACTCCCTGTAAAAGAATCTTAATGCTAACTAAATTTAGTGGAGGGGGTTCAAGGCTTTCCTATTATTAGTTAGCTGGTAAAACAACGTCGAGATAGTAGTTAAGTTTACCATTGGATTTTTTATTTTACTCACAAAATATTGTTTATACATTGCACTATTGATAAAAGGAAATATTTTAATACAGGATGATAAAAACCAACTACGTTCAACAAAAATGTGAACAAATATTGCCTGAATGGGTTTCCAAGTTCTATAATGGATCGAAGGATGACCTATGAATATCACATCTATAATCTAGGTTTAAGTTCAGTTTCATAAAAGAGAACTATCAAAATGGTCTACAGTGACCCTCAATTATCTTTAATTACTTATTTAACTTGTCGTAAATTACAGTGGCTGATGTGGCTTGTCAATAATTATATAAAAGAAAAATCATCGCGTTTCAGATTTTAACTTCTAATAGCAAATGTGAACACCATGAGATTTAATTGACGATCGACACTAGTATTACATAAAAAGGAGGTGTAACAGATGAAACTTCTGCAGTTCTGAGTGAAGCCTTTTGCTCTCTTATGCGGCATCGCGTGCGTTCATTACCTTGTCGGTGGTTAATCGGCGTCAGGGGGCGGTGGGCGGGACAGCTGCACACACCTCAACGTCTCGGAAACAACTCTCCTTAATTTCTCTTTACCGAATTTGGTTTAATAAAAGCTATCTGGCTGTGTTTTCAACTGACCAATCAGTGTCTCAATGTTAACCTTAAGCTCCACCTACAAAAATTGTGTCTATCCAATGAGAAACGTTATACTTCGTGGTGGGGCAATCGTTTTAATGTCTGCAACGTAGCACAGACGCGTATAGTCTCGCGCTAAAACTTGCAGCTGGTGTGGCCCTTTTAGTGTTATCGTAAGATCTATACTGTTCTTCTGGAGAGCTCTAGCTTTCAACATGGGCTGGGAGGTGGTCTTGGCGGTCGGCTGGAGACGTGGGTGTCCGTCCGTCATCGTAGGGCCTCCTAGCCTACACGACTCTGCTCTCGGCTTCTGTTCTCGTTTCTCCCCTCGGAACTAAGTCTGTTTCACAGTGGGAAGGTTGTTGTTGTTGCTGTTGTGGTCTTCATTCCAGAGACTGGTTTGATGCAGCTCTCCATGCTACTCTATCCTGCGCAAGCTTCGTCATCTCCCAGTACCTACCGCAACCCCCATCCTCCTGAATCTGCTTAGTGTATTCATCTCTTGGTCTCCCTCTACGATTTTTACCCTCCACGCTGCCCTCCAGTACTAAATTGGTGATCCCTTGATGCCTCAGAACATGTCCTACCAACCGATCCCTTCTTCTAGTCAAATTGTGCCACAAACTTCTCTTCTCCGCAATACTATTCAATACTTCCTCATTAGCTACGTGATCTACCCATCTAGTCTTCAGCATTCTTCTGTAGCACCACATTTCGAAAGCTTCTATTCTCTTCTTGTGCAAACTATTTATCGTCCATGATTCATTTCCATACATGGCTACACTCCATACAAATACTTTCAGAAATGACTTCCTGACACTTAAATCTATACTCGATGCTAACAAATTTCTCTTCTTCAGAAACGCTTTCCTTGCCATTGCCAGTATACATTTTATATCCTCTCTACGTCGACTATCATCAGTTATTTTGCTCCCCAAATAGCAAAACTCCTTTACTACTTTAAGTGTCTCATTTCCTAATCTAATTCCCTCAGCATCACCCGACTTTATTCGAATACATTCCATTATCCTCGTTTTGCTTTTGTTGAGGTTCATCTTATATCCTCCTTTCAAGACACTATCCATTCCGTTCAACTGCTCTTCCAAGTCCTTTGCCGTCTCTGACAGAATTACAATGTCATAGGCAAACCTCAAAGTTTTTATTTCTTTTCCATGGATTTTAATACCTACTCCGAATATTACTTTTGTTTCCTTCATTGCTTGCTCAATATACAGATTGAATTACATCGGGGATAGGCTATAACTCTCTGTCACTCCCTTCCCAACGATTGCTTCCCTTTTATGTCCCTCGACTCTTATAACTGCCATCTGGTTTCTGTACAAATTATAAATAGCCTTTCGCTCCCTGTATTTTACCCCTGCCACCTTCGGAATTTGAAAGAGAGTATTCCAGTCAACATTGTCAAAAGCTTGCTCTAAGTCTACAAATGCTAGTAACGTAGTTTTGCCCTTCCTTAATCTAGCTCTAAGATAAGTCGTAGGGTCAGTATTGCCTCACGTGTTCCAACATTTCTACGTAATCCAAACTAATCTCCCCCGAGTTCGGTTTCTACTAGTTTTTCCATTCGCCTGTAAATAATTCGCGTTATTATTTTGCAGCTGTGACTTATTAAACTGGTAGTGCGGTAATTTTCACATCTGTCAACACCTGCTTTCTTTGGGATTGAAATTATTATATTCTTCTTGAACTCTGAGGGAATTTCGCCTGTCTCATACATCTTGCTCTGTAGATGGTAGAGTTTTGTCATGACTGAGTCTCCCAAGGCCGTCACTAGTTCTACTGCAATGTTGTCTACTCCGGGGGCCTTGTTTCGACTCAGGAAGGTGTGACATGCATTTAGGCGTTCTTGTGTTAGTCTGTGGTATTCCATTTGCTCACTCGTTGATAATATTACTTTGGTCAATTTAATGTCAGGATTTATTCGGAGCTGTGTGACATACTGCCGGATTCGCTATTATGTCAGGGTTTTCATGGAAGTCTTCAAGAAGGGTCGTCGAGCAGATGCGCAAAACTATAGACCTATATCCCTGACGTCGATCTGTTGTAGAATTTTAGAACATGTTTTTTGCTCGAGTATCATGTCGTTTTTGGAAACACAGAATCTACACTGTAGGAATCAACATGGATTCCGGAAACAGCGATCGTGTGAGACCCAACTCACTTTATTTGTTCATGAGACCCAGAAAATATAAGATACAGGCTCCCAGCTAGATGTTATTTTCCTTGACTTCCGGAAGGCGTTCGATACAATTCCGCACTGTCGCCTGATAAACAAAGTAAGAGCCTACGGAACAGCAGACCAGCTGTGTGGCTGGATTGAAGAATTTTTAGCAAACAGAACACAGCATGTTGTTCTCAATGGAGAGACGTCTACAGACGTTAAAGTAACCTCTGGCGTGCCACAGGGGAGTGTTATGGGACCATTGCTTTTCACAGTATATATAAATGACCTGGTAGATAGCGTCGGAAGTTCCATGCGGCTTTTTGCGGATGATGCTTTAGTATACAGAGAAGTTGCAGCATTAGAAAGTTGTAGCGAAATGCAGGAAGATCTGCCGCGGATAGGCACTTGGTGCAGGGAGGGGCAACTGACCCTTAACATAGACAAATGTAATGTATGGCGAATACATAGAAAGAATGGTCCTTTATTGTATGATTATATGATAGCAGAACAAACACTGGTAACAGTTACTTCTGTACAATATCTGGGAGTATGCGAACGGAACGATTTGAAGTGGAATGATCATATAAAATTAATTGTTGGTAAGGCGGGTACCAGGCTGAGATTCATTGGGAGAGTCCTTAGAAAATGTAGTCCATCAACAAAGGAGGTGTCTTACAAAACACTCGTTCGACCTATGCTTGAGTATTGCTCGTCAGTGTGGGATCCGTACCAAGTCGGGTTGACGGAGGAGATATAGAAGATCCAAAGAAGAGCGGCGCGTTTCGTCACAGGGTTATTTGGTAACTGTGATAGGGTTACGGAGATGTTTAGCAAACTCAAGTGGCAGACTCTGCAAGAGAGGCACTCTGCATCGCGGTGTAGCTTGCTGTCCAGGTTTCGAGAGGGTGAGTTTCTGGATGAGGTATCGAATATATTGCTTTCCCCTACTTATACCTCCCGAGGAGATCACGAATGTAAAATTAGAGAGATTCGAGCGCGCACGGAGGCTTTCAGACAGTCGTTCTTCCCGCGAACCGTACGCGACTGGAACAGAAGAGGGAGGTAATGACAGTGGCACGTAAAGTGCCCTCCGCCACACACCGTTGGGTGGCTTGCGGAGTATAAATGTAGATGTAGATGCAGAAGGTGTTGTATTTGCCTGACACCTTACACAACACTCCAAAGAAAAAGATGCGAAACTTTGCTAGCATAACAAAGTTGTTGAGCAAGTGTGGAGCTACCTGTTTCCATACGCCCCTCCCCTAAACCCCATCAGAGCGACAGCTGGAAGTGGTTACTGGCGGACCCTCGCCTGTCTGAGAACTAGACCGGCAGCCGCTGCAGGTCCCAGGCCGTCCCTGGCCGGCGCCCAGATCCTGGGAGTGCGTCGGGTCGCGGCTCGCGGCTCGTGGGTCCCGCACAATCGATGGCGACCGGCTTTCGTGAGGTCAGGAGGTGGCTGCTCCACGCACAGCCGTCGCGACTCAAATTTAGCGAGGCGAACGGCAGTCAAACTCTCAGCACAAACCGAAAATTACTCCCTGGAGGTTATCTGTTCTCATGAAGGATGCTGTGGCCAAACTAGCATACAAGATATCAAAAACGGTTTTTGGTAAAAATATATCATCGACAACATTCATTGTTCCACACTAAAGTTCTCTTCAAAACAGAAAGGGGTACAGAATGCTGTCAGCGACACATTTTGAGCACTTACCAAACATAAAATGCGCAGTTAAATCTGAAAACAAACTGGAAACGTTTCTTCTACCAAAACCCTTTTGTTCTAAAGAGGAATTTCGGTCTATGTAATTTGTAAAATGTACGAATTAGTAATTGAAAACTTTATTTTTTTTTAAATGGAAAAGTTATAGGCGTATTACGTAACCATATGATTGTACGAAGGCTGCCCAGAAAGCAATGCACCGCAATTTTTTCTTCAACAATTCTTCATTGAACATAATGAGAATAATAGGTCGTATAATTAAATGTTTCCCTGAGATACTTAAGTCTCTTTTCATTATCTACAATAATTAATGAAGCAGACGAAATGAATTAGAATAAGTGCTGTGACCAGTACTTTTTTAAATTCTTTGTTGATCTCATTTTGTTCTATTTTTTTCGTTGTATATGTTCGGGGCGGATGTCACATGACACCCGTTCAGGTTGTTCGTTGATCCGTTCACTCATTTTTTTTCTTATTACAGAGGGTAACTAACCCTCTGACGGAACACGCTGAGGCCGGCCGTTGTGGTCGAGCGGTTCTAGGCCCTTAAGTCTGGAACCGCGCGACCGTTACGCCCGCAGGTTCGAATCCTGCCTCGGGCATGGATATGTGTGATGTCCTTAGGTTAGTTAGGTTTAAGTAGTTCTAAGTTCTAGGGGACTGATGACTCAGATGTTAAGTCCCGTAGTGCTCAGTGCCATTTGAGCCATTTTTTTTTAACACCCTGAGCTACCGTACCGGCGGGATCTCGAACCCTGGTCTTCTTCCTGGCTAGGCAGGAATGCTAACCATTACACTACCACTGCACAGTGGTCAACATTGCTGCACGAACTACCTAAGCTGATTGCCCTCCCCAACACAAACGTCAGTTCATTTCCCTTATATATTGTCACTACTGTCAGGGCTCTCCGATACTGACAGAAACTCCAGCAATTATGTTAGATAATAAAAAGAGACTTAAATATATCAGGGAAATATTTAGTTATAAGATCTATAAGATCACCAATAGTGCAAGGACGACCCATTACGTGCAATGCGGGGGTATTGACAAAAACTCCAGTAATTATGTTAGATAATAAAAAGAGACTTAAATATCTCAGGGAAATATTTAGTTATAAGATCTATAAGATCACCAATAGTGCAATGACGACCCATTACGTGCAATGCGGGGGTGCTTGCCAATATCGGAGGGAAAATGAATTGAAGTTTGTATTGGGGAGAGCACTCAGCTTAGGTAGTTCGTGCAGCAATGTTGGCCATTGTGCTGTGCTAGTGTAATGGTTAGCATTCCTGCCTAGCCAGCAAGAAGACCACGGTTCGAGTGCCGGCCGCAGCACAGATTTTAATTCATTTCGTCTGCTTCGATCATTATAATGAGAATTACACACGAAAGAATGATGTTGCATCTACACACCCTATTTTCCCACGTAACCTCTATCCTGTTCTATGGGCTTCCTCCAGTGTGTGACCTGTCGGTACCAATCCTTGTCCTGGTTGCGGAGACAGTGCTTCACTTCGTAAACTTCCTTTGCTGATTGACAGATGCAGTGCCAACTGCCGAGTCGTAATGCGTCTGTCTTCGCGAATGACATCAGCTCAATCCTTCATGTCAAGTGTGACAGCCGTGGATGGTCTCCCCGACCGCTGCAAATCGTTGAGCTCCGGCGAACCGCCTTCTGATGACCTCACCCTCCGTGCCCAGCTACTAACTGTACTTCTGCCGTCAGCAGATGCTCCATAGACTTTTGCACAAGCGCTCGTGAATATTCCCCTCTGTTTCTTCCTCTGCAGTGAAAAATTCAATGACGGCAAGTTGCTTGTAAGGTACATCACTTACAGACCCCATTTTAAGACTGTTCTGGAGCTACACTATCTGTCGGAAGTGACGGAAACTTGGCGCTCTCACTCAGGAGACCTCAAAGAGTACATACGTAACGTAGTTTTGATTTCGGCTGAGAGAAAAAAAGAAGTGGATTACTTCTTAGGCAACCCTCGTATAATGATTCGTTCCACACATTATGATTAATCGTATAAATGATCTATGAAATATAGAACTAAATAAAAATGGAACTAGAAAATGCAACAATGAACGTTTTAGATTCATCCCAGCAGAAACGAAATACAGAGCTCATGGTGATCGGCACTAGAGTTACAATACACACTGAGCTGACAAAAGTCACGGGACAGCGATATGCATGTGTACAGATGGCGGTAGTATAGCGCACACGAGGCATAAAATGTTAGAGGATTGGCAGAGTAATCACTTGCAATAAGGTGATTCATATGAAAGTGTTTCCGACGTGATTATAGCCGCATGACGGGGAATAACAGACACTGAATGCGGAATGGTGGACGCATGGGGCATTCCATTTCGGAAATCGTTGGGGAATTCAGTATTACGAGATCAACAGTGTCAATCGTGTGCCGAGAATACCAAATTTGAGGCAATGCCTCTCACCACGGACAAGGCAGTGGCCAATGACCCTTCACTTAACGATCGAGAACAGCAGTGTTTCTGTAGAGCTGTCAGTGCTGATAGACAAGCAGCCCTGCATGAAATAGCCGCAGAAATCAATTTGGGTCGTACGACAAAGGTATCCGTTAGTACACTGCGTCAAAATTTGGCGTTAATGGACCGTGGCAGCACACGAACGACGCGAGGGCCTTTGCTAACAGCGAAACATCGCTGCAGCGCATCTCGTGGAGTTGTGTCCATATCGGTTATACCCTAGACTATTGTAAAACCGTGCCTTTGTCAGATGAGTCCCGATTTCAGTTGGTAAGAGCTGATGGTGGGGTTCGAGTGTGGCACACGAAGCCATGGAGCCAAGTTGTCAACAAGGCACAGAGAGAGCTGATCGTGGTTTCATAATGGTCTGGGTCGAACTGAACCGATCATTTTCTGGAAACGGTTATGTTCGGCTAGATGCAGACCATTTCACAGCCGTCTACATCTACATCTACATTTATACTCCGCAAGCCACTCACTTTACGTGCCACTGTCATTACCTCCCTTTCCTGTTCCAGTAGCGTATGATTAACGGGAAGAACGACCGCGGGAAAGCCTCCGTGCGCGCTCGAATCTCTCTAGTTTTACATTCGTCATCTCCTCGGCAGGAACAAGTAGGGGCAAGCAATATATTCGATACTTCATCCAGAAACGCACCCTCTCGAAACCTGGCGAGCAAGCTACACCGCGATGCAAAGCGCCTCTCTTGCAGAGTCTGCCACTTGAGTTTGCTAAACATCTTCGTAACGCTATCGCGCTTACCAAATCACCCTGTGACGAAACGCACCGCTCTTCTTTGGATCTTCTCTATCTGCTCTGTCAACCCGACCTGGTACGAATCCCACACTGATGAGCAATACTCAAGTATTGGTCGAACGAGTGTTTTGTAAGCCATCTCCTTTGTTGATGGACTACAAGACTCTCCCAATGAATCTCAACCTGGCACCAGCCTTACCAACAATTAATTTTATCATCAGATCATTCCACTTCAAATCGTTTCGTACGCATACTCCCAGATATTTTACAGAAGTAACTGCTACCAGTGTTCGTTCCGCTATCATATAATCATACAATAAAGGATCCTTCTTTCTATGTATTCGCAATACATATCATTTGTCTATGTTACAGATCAGTTGCCCCTCCCTGCACCAAGTGCCTATCCGCTGCAGATATTCCTGCATTTCGCTGCAATTTTCTAATGCTGCAAGAATACCGTCCATTATCTTTGCCGGCCGGAGTAGTCGAGCGGTTCTAGACGCTTCAGTCCGCAACCGTGCGACTGTTACGGTCGCAGGTTTGAATCCTGCCTCGGGCATCGATGTGTGTGATGTCCTTAGGTTAGTTAGGTTCAAGTAGTTCTAAGTTATAGGGACTGATGACCTCAGATGTTAAGTCCCATAGTGCTCAGAGCCATTTTGAACCATTATCTTCATGTTCCGAAACAACGATGGAATAGTTGGTTGACAATGCACCATGTCACTGGCCCAGAATTGTTCGCGATTCCTTTCATGGAGACCCTGGAAGAGTCGAGTGAATGATTTTGCCACCCAGATCGCCCGACCTGTTTCCCAGAGAATATAATAGACAGGTCGGTTCGTCGACAAAATCCTACACTGGTAATATTTTTGCATTTGTGGACGGTTATAGAGACAGTATAGTTCAATGTCTGAGCAGGGCGCTTCCCGCGACTTGTTGAGCCATTGGCACACCGAGTTGCTCCTCTGCGATGGGCAAAAGTATGTCAGACACGATACTTGGAGGTACCCCTTGACTTTTGTCACGGTGTTTCGATGACGGGCATCTTGACGTTCTAGAAGAGTCCAGATCAGGAACAGAAGTGCAGAAATTTACCGTTTGGATGTAAAATAACTCTAAAGATCGGATCACTTTCAAATCTCCCGCTGCACGGTACGCCCTCAGATGAGACCTCCGTGCTCTAGAGAAACTCCTCCATGTTTCAGAGCAGCTGCTCGATGCAAATGATTCAAATGGCTCTGAGCACTATGGGACTTAACATCTGAGGTCATCAGTCCCCTAGACTTAGAACTATTTAAACCAAACTAACCTAAGGACATCACACACATCCATGCCCGAGTCAGGATTCGAACCTGCGACCGCAGAGGTTGCGCGCTTTCAGAGTGAAGTACCTAGAACCGCTGGGTCACACCAGCCCGCCTGCTCGTTGCACAATGCGTGTCTGAGACGGTCCATAAAGCCGTGGTGCGCCTCTATTATCTAGTCTTTATACACTAAGTCTGTTCCAAAATCCTGAGAAGCGTGTAACAGAAGTTGTTAAACATATTCTATAATTTAGAGGGAACCGAAGTTTGCTTCAGCTATTCCTATTAGGAAAAGAGACAAAATGCCATCTGAAGTATTTACGGGAAGAAAGTGGAAGTACCTAGAATGAGGTGTTCGACAACACGATAATGGCCATGTCGTCATTTTTATTTTTATTTTTATCGGAAGTCACACATGGACAACAGTTTTGTTTCCAGAAACACTCACACAAGTCTAATAGAGAGTCACATATTGCATTTGTAGGATTTTGAAAGGTTTTGTAGAGCGTACAGCAGAAATTTATGAAAACTAATGAAAATGGGAGCTGTCGCACAGCTTTGATTTATTGTATTAGACGCCATATACAACATACCAGTACGAAAAGAATGCTTTTTACTTTTCGAATTTGTGGCGTTACAGAATAGCACTCTCATTTACCACAAAGCCATTACTACAAATAAAGTGGTCAGTATATCTGTAGGCAGTTCAGAGTTTCATATCTCAAAATCTATGTACCTGAGTGAAAGTAATCCCCGTTGCACAATATTCACCTTTGCGACGCATGTTCATGATTGGAAGAATTATCACCGAGGAGATTAACTAGTTCAGCATTCTGGCAGCTGGATATTACTCATGGATGAAGTAGTTATAGACGGTAACAAGGTTGGTTGGTTGTTGGTTGTTGTGATGTTTAAGGGGGACTAAACAGCTAAGGTCATCAGTCCCCCATTCCAAAAACAGGCGAGGCGAAAATTTACGGAGCAGGTAAAACCCAAAGGGGGAGGAGACTCCCCCCCCCCCCCCCCAGTCACTGAAAGAACACAAGTATGGCAGCAAACACTAGAGACAAGAAGAGTACAGACGAACACCAGACAGAAAGAAACGGAAGAAAAGAAGAGGGCCAGAGACTGGTTGACTGGCCATGAGAACAAAAAAGGGAAAGAGTCGACCATACACACTAAAATCTGCAACCAATTATCAGAGACTCGAGGACAAGAGACACAGAAAGGGAAAGGTGCAGGACCTCCCTAAATGGAACCATAAAAAGGACTACCATGGATAAAATTTAAAACGTCGTCAGCCATGGAGGCATCGTCGCATAAAACCAAAGGCAACGTGCTCAGGAGATTAAAAGACTGCCAGAGGGTGCGCAGTCGGGGACACTCCAACAAAATGTGGGCGACCGTCAACCGGGACCCACACTGACACAGGGGGGGGATCCTCCTGACGCAAAAGATGTCCGTGCGTCAGGTAGGTATGGCCGATGCGGAGTCCCTGCGAGAAGCCCGCAGGGAGGACCGCCACACATTGGTCGTCTCCTTAACAGCCTGCAGTTTATTCGGCGATGTCAGGCTACGCCACATCCCAAGCACCTTACGGCGCAACACGAGCTCCAGATCACAAGCCGGGAGGCCGATCGCCAAAGCGGAGGCGTCGATCGCCCCTTTGACCAGCCTGTCGACACGTTCGTTCTCCGGGATGCCAACGTGACCTGGGGTCCAAACAAAGACCACCAAACGACCAGAGCGGGTAATGGCAAAAACAGACTCCTGAATAAAGGATACCAGAGGAGAAGAGGTATAGCAGCGGTCGATAGCCTGGAAGCTGCTCAGAGAGTCACTGCAGATGACGATGGATGTACCTGAGCAGGAACGCATATGCTCAAGAGCGCGCAGTATGGCCACCAGCTCTGCAGCAAAAATACTGCAGCCAGCCGGCAAGGAGCGCTGTTCAACATGGACAGCATGAGAAAAAGCGTAGACAGTACGACCATCAACCAGGGAACCATCACTGTAGACAGGCTGAAAGCCTGAAAATGAGGCGAGGAGCGCAAGAAAACGGCGACGGAGGGCCACAGGCGGGACCGAGTCCTTAGGTCCCTGTGCCAAGTCCAGACGGACGGACGGACGGGTCATACACCAGGGAGGCGTGGGTGCACGGACCCGGAAGGGAGGCAGAAGAGGGTATGACCCCAGTTCCGAGAGCAGGGACTGGACGCAGACAGCAATGGAAAGCCCAGACCTACGTCTCTGTTCAGGCAGAGGGAGAACCATGGCAGGGAAAAGCCGGCGATGATTGGGATGGCCCGGCGAGCAATGCACGTGGACTGCATAGTCAGCGAGCAATTGGTGGCGGCGAATCCGCAGCGGGGGAACCCCAACCTCCACCAGTAGACTATCTACGGGGCTCGTACGGAAAGCGCCAGTTGCAAGCCAAACCCCACCGTGAAGTATGGGGTCCAACAACGTCAACACTGAGGGCGGTGCAGACCCATAGGCCAGGCTCCCATAATCAAGCCTGGACTGCACAAGCGCTCTGTACAATCGCAACCGCGGGGAGCGATCTGCACCCCAAGAAGCGTGGCTCAGGCAGCGGAGGGCGTTGAGGTGCCGCCAGCACTTTTGCTTCAGCTGAGTAATATGAGGAACCCATGTGAGCCGGGCATCAAAGACGAGTCCTAAGAAGCGGCTAGTGTCCACCACTTCAAGTAGGTGGCCGTTGAGGTAAAGTTCAGGAGGAGGGTGGACCGTCCGACGCCTGCAGAAGTGCATAACTCGAGTCTTGGCTGCAGCGAACTGAAAACCTGGAGTCAGAGCCCATGATGCTGCCTTTCGAACGGCTACTTGCAGCCTGCGTTCGGCGACTCCCGTAGTCGTTGAGCTAAATGAGATGCAGAAGTCGTAGCCATACAAAGAAGGAGACACCGACGACCCCACGGATGCATCCAGACCATTAATAGCCACTAGAAATAAGGAGACGCTCGACACCAAGCCCTGCGGGACCCCATTTTCCTGTATATAAGATGAACTAGAGGCGGCACCGACTTGCACCCGGAAAGAGTGGCGCAATAAAAAGTTTTGAATAAAAGCTGGGAGCTGACCACAAAGACCTCACTCATGCAACGTAGCAAGGGTGTGATGCCTCCATGTTGTGTCATATGCCTTCCGCAGATCAAAAAATACAGCAACGAGATACTGACAGCGGGCAAAGGCCGTGCGGATAGCAGATTCCAGCCGCACCAAATTGTCCGCAGCAGACCGGCCCTGAGGGAAGCCGCCCTGGGATGGAGCGAGGAGACCGCGCAACTCAAGGACCCAACACAAACGCTGCCCCACCATACGTTCGAGAAATTTGCACAAAACGTTGGTGAGGGTAATGGGACGATAGCTGTTCACCGCCAGAAGGTCCGCACCGGGCTTCAAGATGGGGACAATAACACCCTCTCGCCATTGCGACAGGAACACGCCCTCGCTCCAAATGCGGTTAAAGATGGTGAGGATGTGTCTCTGGCAGTCCCTGGAGAGATGCTTCAGCATCTGCGCGTGGATGCAGTCCGGTCCCGGTGCTGTATCAGGGCAATCGGCGAGGGCAGCGAGGAATTCCCTCTCGCTGAGAGGAGCATTGTATTTTTCAGAACGACGAGTACAGAATGATAACGACGTCCGCTCGGCGCGCTCCTTTAGAGAGCGAAAGGCGGGGGAGGGGGGGGGGGAAGTTGCAGTTGCAGTGCTCGTAGCAAAGTGCGCGGCAAGGTGGTCAGCAATGGCGGCAGCGTCAGTGCAGACAGCGCCGTCCAGGGAGATTCTAGGGACACCCATAGGGGTCTGGTATCCATAAATCCACCGGATGTGGGACCACACGATCAAGGGGGAGACACGGGAGCCCAAGGATGGGACATACCTCTCCCAGCACTCCTGCTTACGCCGTGCAATAAGACGACGGGTCAAGGAACGGAGCCTCTTAAAGGCGATGAGGGTCTCCAGAGACAGGTGCCGCCTATAACGCTGGAGAGCCCGCCTACGGTCGCGAATAGCCTCAGCAATTTCCGGCGACCACCAGGGGACAGCCGTCCTCCGAGGGAGTCCAGAAGAGCGGGGGATGGCAGCCTCGTCCGCAGAAATAATTGACGTGGTCAACACATGGACCACCTCGTCAATGTCACCCTGTGGGGGAGAAGCAATGGTGGCAGCGGAAGTAAAAGCCGGCCAGTCAGCCCTGTTGAGAGCCCAGCGGGGCAGGCGCCCAGAAGAATGACACTGGGGCAGTGACAAATAGATGGGAAAATGGTCACTACCACACAGGTCAGGATGCACTCTCCAGTGGAAGGATGGGACAAGTCCGGGGCTGCAAAGAGAGAGATCGATGGTGGAGAACGAGCCATGGGCCACACTGAAATGCATGGGAGCGCCGGTGTTCAAGAGGCTAAGGTCGAGCTGAGCCAACACATGCTCCACAGCACGACCAAGTCATCGGAAACAGTCCCACCCCTTAGAGGGTTGTGGGCATTGAAATCGCCCAGAAGCAGCAATGGTGGCGGGAGTTGAGCCAGCAACGCAGCCAAGACATGTCGGGGGAGCTCCCCATCCGGAGGAATGTAAACAAAGCAAACAGTAATAGCCGGCGAGAGCTCAACCCTGACAGCGACTGCATTTAAAGGCGTCAGAAGGGGTACTGGCGAGCTACAGACAGAGTGGTGAACAAAGAGGCAAACTCCACCTCACGCTCGTTGACAGGCAGCGCGGTTCTTATAGTATCCCCGATAACCGCAAAGGGTGCGGGTCCGCATTGCAGGAAACCAAGTTTCCTGAAGAGCAATGCAGAGAACAGGGGAAACACTCAGAAGCATCCGGAGCTCAGGCAGGTGGCGGAAATAACCGCCGCATTTCAACTGGAGAATGGAAGCAGGAAGGGAGGGCGTGAAGGCGACTAAGAGGCAGACGGCGCCTCAGAGCCAACGGCCGCCACTGGGGGAGAGTCAGCTGCGTCCATAGGAAAGGCCCCCGAGGGTTCCGTGAGGGCGAGATCCGCGGCAGAGGCGAGGATCTCCACCTCATCCCCGGAGCCAGAACTATTGACAGCAGGTGGTACTGAAACCGCCGGAACGTCCTTCTTCTTGGACACGTTCCGTTCCTTCTTCTCGCATCTGTCCTTAGGGTTAGAGGGCTGGGAGAGCTTCTCTGAAGGAGCGTCGGAGGCTGACGACGACGCAGAAGCCCTACGACCAGAAGGTGGTGGAACCTTCAGCCACTGGCTGACATCCTCCTGGGCAGGAGAAGAAACGGAGGAAGGGAGAGCCCCAAGGGACCCCTTCCACGAGAGAGGAACCGGCAGAGGCAACGCCGGCGATGAAGGAGGGGGAGGGTTTGAGCCCCCCAGTTTTGGAGCAGATGTCACTCCTGAAGTAAGCGTGGTGGGAACAACAGAAGAGGGGTGGCCCCCAACAGCTATGGGGGCAACAGAGGAAGGTTTGCCCCCAACAGCGAAGGGGGCAACAGAGGAAGGCTTGCCCGCAGACACTAGGGGGGCAGACAGAGATTCACGGCCCCGAGGGCCCACTGAAGGTGGCACAGATGAGAAGACAGCTGCCGCCCACAGCTGCCGATAAGTAAGGTGGTCCAGTGTCTCAAATTCCATTATCTTCCCCTCCTTATGAAGAACGGGGCAATCTGGAGAGCATGGAGAGTGGTGCTCCCCACAGTTGACACATACAGGCGGAGGCGCACATGGAGAATCAGGATGAAAGGGGCGTCCGCAATCTCGACATGTGGCGCTGGACGGGCAATGGGAGGACATATGCCCAAACGTCCAGCACTGGAAGCACCACATCGGGGGAAGGACGTATGGCTTGACGTCATAACGGTAAACCATTACCTTGACCTTCTCGGGCAATACAGCACCCTTGAAGGCCAAGATAAAGGCACTGGTGGCCACCCTGTTAGTGTTGGGTCCTCTATGTACACGATGGACAAAATGCACACCACTTCATTCCAAGTCGGCTCTCAGATCGTCGTCGGATTGTAACAATAGGTCACGATGGTAAATAATCCCCTGGACCATATTTAAACTACTGTGGGAGTGACGGTAACAGGGACGTCACCCAGCTTATCACACAAGAGCAACGCCCGTGACTGGGATGAGGAGGAAGTCTTGAGGAGGATGGACCCATTCCTCATTTTAGACAACCCCGCCACTTCCCCAAACTTATCCTCCAGGTGTTCTACAAAAAACTGAGGCTTCATCATAAGAAAGGAGTCACCATCAGTCCTGCTCCAGACAAGGTATTGTGGTACGTAAGGCTCCGGCTTTGCAGTAGATCTGCATTCCTCCCACGGCGCAGCCTACGAGGGGAACGACTGAGGGTCATATTGCGCAGCATCAAAGTCAACTCTGCCTCGCTTAGAGTGCGACCACCAGCTTGGTGAGATTTATTGCGCTTCATTGCGCCACATCCGCCCACGTGCCACCTACTCCGAACGAGGGCTCTCCCCAAGGGCGCCACCCAGCCAAAGCAACAGGTACCTGGACGATATCCCGTTGCCCGGGTCCCTGTGCCCCAGAGAAGATGGGCACATGCTCCTTGGCATGCATGGGGAGGAAACAGCTCTGGCATCTGTAGTGCGATCCCTGCGTGGTCAGGGGTCTACCACCAAGAGGGTGCATGACGACCCCACCACAACGGACTACCTACCATGCTGGGTTTTAGGTGTTGAAAGGGTCCACAGTTGTCGTGGGCGCTAAGAAGGGGATTGCGCACAAGACGAGAAGGAGGCAACCCAGAAGACGTTGGGTGTAAATCCCGCCAAACGACAATAGATAGCATGCACGTTGGTGATGCACTATGGACCAATAGAAAAACACCAGGTAAGGCGTCCTTCCCCAAATGGCACTCACTAACAACGGAAACTTTGAAAATTGGGGGTGAAACCCAATAGGGGACCATCACATAAGGCCGAAACTTTCGAGACTCCTTTTAGTCGCCTCTTACGACAGGCAGGAATACCGCGGGCCTATTCCTACCCCCGAACCCGCAGGGGGCACGGTAACAAGGGAAAAATAATGCTGTTTGTGTTTGAAGGTGGGCTGTATCAGACATCTTTAATTTTTACTGTTTCATGCTGCTTAATTAATCCGTCTAGTTTTGAAGGTTGAATAACAAGTACACTGTTTTTCTTCTACCATTTTTTATTTATACCGTAACCAAGAGATGAATACACTAAGCAGATTCAGAAGGATGTAAGCTGCAGTACGTACTGGGAGATGAAGAAGCTTGCACAGGACAGAGTAGCATGGAGAGCTGCATCAAACCAACAAGAACTGTAAAGGTTCCACAGACGGTTTTCCTGGGTGTTGTTCTCCCTTGCGTGTCAACGGGCATCCGTTCTACATCCTCTCCGTTTCCTCCAGATAATCTCTGCGTAATATGAATCTATTTGTGTGTGTGTGTGTGTTTGTGTGTTTGTGTGTGTGTGTATGTGTGTGTCTGTGTGTGTAAATCTCTCGGTGGGGGAAGCAGGGACAGTGTTGTGTGTTCTGGGCTCTGCAAAACCAAAATCTCCCCAGAGGTTCAAATGGCTCTGAGCACTATGAGACTTAACATATGAGGTCGTCAGTCCCCTAGAACTTAGAACTACATAAACCTAACTAAGCTAATGACATCACACACGTCCATGCCCGAGGCAGGATTCGAACCTGCGACCGTAGCAGCAGCGCGGTTCCAGACTGAAGCGCCTAGAACCGCTCGGCCATTGCGGCCGGATCTCCCCGGAGGTCTACCAAAATTGCTTCTTGGGACTCAGAGAGATTCCTGCTTTCCTCACCATACATTAGTAGATGCCCCTCCCACACAACTTTCAAAAATAAAAAAAAAATCCGACTTCTCAGGCAACCGCATCAGCAGGTTTTTTTCCGAAGCGGCACTCTGTATCCTGCTCCCGCTCTAATAGGACTTAATGTTCTTTGGAACACATTTGGTATGATCATCTTGCTATTGAAGCTCTTTTTTCCGTGTTTGCTTTAACAATATATATGTTTTTGGATAGGGTCCGCCTTTAGCAAAACACAGTTTTGTTTTATAACCCAAACATATTGTTAAAGCAAACACGGAAAAAAGAGCTTCAATAGCAAGATGATTATTTCACTGCCCCTGCAGTGAAACATGTTTGGGTTATAAAACAAAACTGTGTTTTGCTAAAGGCGGACCCTATCCAAAAACATATATATTGTTATATATATATTGTTAAAGCAAACATGGAAAAAAGAGCTTCAATAGCAAGATGATTATTTCGACGCCTTGCCAGGCATTTCCGAGCAAGCTCTACAACAAATTCCGGAACACTACAGCAAAGTTACATCAAACTATTTTAAATATAAAATTCAATAGACTTTGTCTTTCATATAATGTAATACCTAACTATATACATGTAATTGTAGAAACACAAGACGTCAGAAAAACCACACCATGTGGTAAAAAGGTATGGATTTTTATAATTTATGTGTTTTTTCAAATGTCTATAATTACATTTTTTTAAAACTAATAACTACATGTATACAAAACAACAAAGAACATTCTTTATCTTTAACAGATGGAAAATAAAAGCCCACTGAGGATGCTGCAACTGCAGTGAAACATGTTTGGGTTATAAAACAAAACTGTGTTTTGCTAAAGGCGGACCCTATCCAAAAACATATATATTGTTAAAGCAAACACGGAAAAAAAGGAGCTTCAATAGCAAGATGATTATTTCGACGCCTTGCCAGGCATTTCTGAGCAAGCTCTACAACAAATTCCTTAACACTACAGCAAAGTTACATCAAACTATTTTAAATATAAAATTCAATAGACTTTACCTTTCATATAATGTAATACCTAACTATATACATGTAATTGTAGAAACACAAGACGTCAGAAAAACCACACCATGTGGTAAAAAGGTATGGATTTTCATAATTTATGTGTTTTTTAAAATGTCTATAATTACATTTTTAAAAACTAATAACTACATGTATACAAAACAACAAAGAACATTCTTTATCTTTAACAGATGGAAAATAAAAGTCCACTGAGGATGCTGCAACTACAGTGAAACATGTTTGGGTTATAAAACAAAACTGTGTTTTGCTAAAGGCGGACCCTATCCAAAAACATACATTTGGTATGGTTTTCGTTCCGATTAGTGAAAACAAGTTTTTGTTAGTTATGAAAAAATCATTTAGATTATTTCACAGCATGTAGAGCAGACGCTTCTTGATTCATTTCTTGATTTTCTCAGTTAATTTTCACAATTAATGCTTGACCTGGTACCCTGTCTTTAGTAACGGTGTTCCATCAGTATTTGCCTGTCTTTGACTGAATACCTGTCGTGTTTTGCTCAAGAATAATGTATCTTTTATATTTGCAAAAATAGCAATGCTGATTTAAATTATTCCCTGTACCTCAAGCAGATAAAGGTTTCCATATGACGAGCCACATGTGGAGAATAACATTTAGCCTGCACTTACACAGGTGTCCAAAATTAAAGCAACTATCGGAAATTTTGCAGGTTTGCGTTTACTTTGCCACAAACAGTATAAACATGTGATAGTAAAGTAGTATCAATGTAAAGAATACAGAATGTAACTAACTGCAACATGCATAACGGTAGACAGAGAAGTTCTTCGTTTATCTCCGACTGAAAGGATTTGCACACAAATTTCTGACAACTGGTAAATGTGCTCAGTTTGGGTTGTGACCACCTCTGGTTGCAATCCCTGAGCGTATCTCGTATGGTGAGGCCAAAAAGATATATGAGGCCATTCAGCCCCCCAACGGTTGCTACCTCCTTTGTGTCTGTTCATAAATAACCAGGTCCGAATACCAATGCTGCTACACAAACTGAAAAAATTGGTTGAAATGGCTCTGAGCACTATGGGACTTAACAGCTATGGTCATTAGTCCCCTAGAACTTAGAACTACTTAAACCTAACTAACCTAAGGACATCACACGACACCCAGTCGTCTCGAAACAGAGAAAATCCCTGACCCCGCCGGGAATCGAACCCGTGATCCTGGGCGCGGGAAGCGAGAACGCTACCGCACGACCACGAGCTGCGGACTCACAAACTGAGATTGCCAGGGTCAGCACTGGCACCTCCACGTGTGAGTACGCTTGTTCTGCCGCAGTTATTTTGAATCCCATTTCGAAGTCCACACCTCCCCACGGAGTATCAGACAAAGCTGTAGTTGCCGCTGTTGCGCAGCTCCCTGCCTCTTCAAAGGCTCATCCTGGTACAGCGTCCAGTCCTGCTACTACCACAGCCACGGTTGTGGCTCCAAAGAACGAACATCTTAGGCAAAGGGTCAACCACTGACAGCCGGTGTGTCTAAGGATGTGAAATTCATGCTCTTTGACATATCCCTCGATTCTTCGTCATACTATTGGACATTGACGTCGGGCTGGCGCAAGCATCTCGGCAGGAAGTTGAGTCTCCACTCATGGTAGGCTCGCCTCCCAGGCGGAAAAACAGGGTGAAAGTGGAACCTCCAAGATATGTAGCTACCATCCTCAAGTAGAATATTAATGGATCCAGGACACATATCGAGGAACTGAAGCTTCTAGAATATGAACACACCTTGTGCACTTGTTAGCAGGGATACATATTTTAAAGCATTAGATCCCTCTCTCATCTGGGGCTATACACACAAACACAAGTATGAATCGACTGGGGAAACAACCAAGGGAGGGATTTCTGTGTTAGTAAATAATTCGCACCACTCCTCTGTTCTTCCCCTGGCTACGAGCTGCAAGCAATTGCACTTGAAATGCACTCATGGTGAGGATTACAGTTCGCTCTCTGCTAGTTGCAGTAAACTCTGACTGTCTCAAGTAGCTTATGAGAAACTCCCCCGACCATTTCACCTCCTAGGAGATACCAACGCTTATATGCTTTGTGGGGCTTCACTTCCACTTACCCACAGGGTCGGATTATAGAGAGCCTTGTGATGTCTCAAGAGCTGTACTAGCTGTACACAGGTAAATCCTCTCATTTCTGTCCTGCACAGGGTCATTCACAGCCATCGACCTCTCTCTCTCTCTCTCTGCTCTTCAGCATTCACAGCCTCCATTCAATGGGAGGTCACTGACTACCTTCTTTCCAGAGACCACTTACCTCTCTGCATTCATGTTCTGGATAGAACACTGCTTGAACAGAAGCCACTGAAATTAGTCAGCAGGGCTAACTGGACCCTGTTCAGACAACTGGCTGTGTTCAAACACCACAACTGCGTCTATGAATGGGTGGACCACATCATGCGAGTGACCCATCATGCTGCTGACTTGTCCATCCCAAAGTCTTCAGGTACTCGTAGGAGGCGACCTGTACCTTGGTGGACTGATGAGTGCTGTTCACCGATCGAGGAACGGCGTGTGGCTCTTCGACGGTTTAATTGGCGCCTAGTGACCGACAACCTCACAGTCTTGAGTCGAGAGAGCCAATGCTCGATATGTAATAAAGGAGAGCAGGAAAAGGTCATAGCTAGGATCTTGGTCTTCATCAACTGTACCACTTGTTCTACAAAAGTATGGGAAGCCATCAAATAAACCAGAAACAGCAATTTGCCAGTAGCAGCAGTGCTGAAACAGGGTTGTCTCCAAACAGCGTCCGACATATTGCCCAGATGATAGCAAAGCATTTTAATGCGACCACTGCCGGTTCCAACCAGGATGTGGCATTTCGCCGCTGCCATGTGACTGCAGAGAGGGGCAAGTTGGACTGAAATCCAACTATTCTGAGTCTTCCAACAGCCAGTTCCCATGTGGGAACTGGAAACTCACTGTCTCACACTCGTGATACTGCACCTGCTCGCAATCAAATCTGTTACTGCGTGCTACGACATTTGCCTGCAGCGTCACAGGAAATCCACCTCGAATGTTTTACTCTTATATGGCGGAAAGGTAACCCCCAGAACGTGTGGAGAGAGGCAATTCTGACACCTCTCCTC
The DNA here is from genome assembly GCF_023897955.1 of Schistocerca gregaria. Taxonomy (NCBI): domain Eukaryota; kingdom Metazoa; phylum Arthropoda; class Insecta; order Orthoptera; family Acrididae; genus Schistocerca; species Schistocerca gregaria. The sequence continues at coordinate 56,147,258 of NC_064925.1, read as the reverse complement.
AAACCAGGATAGGACTGCATAAGTCCCAGTAGCATCAGAGCGTCGCCTTAACAAACTATGTAGGAAGACTGGAGAGAATGGTTAACCATCTGGTTGTTAGAGATCGAGCAACTCTGTAGCCGCTCTCAGTGTGGATTGCTGAGATTTCGGTCCTCTATCGACAGCCTGACTTCACTAGAGGCGGCCATCCAGCAGTCTTCTCTATGTAAATATCATTGTCTCGATGCATTCTTTGATAGCAGCAAAGTGTACGGCACTACTGGGAGACACAGTAGCCTCGAGCAACACCATTAATGGGGCTTTCGTAGCCATCTCCCTGCCTCCATACGGTACTTCCTGTCTGGCATTTTTTAGGTCCCAAGTTGGTGACGTGCTGTCAAATCGTTTTAAGCAGGAAAGTGTGTGTTCCCCAGGGCAATGTTTTTACCTGTTGCCATAGCCATGAACAGTATCACATATTCAGTACAGAGTCCTATATAGCGCTCCTTATTTGTGGATGATTTTGCTGTTTTCTGTTCCTCCTGTAGTGTTGCAACAGCGACAAGCCAGTTGCAGCTTACAGTGCAGAGCCTAGAGAAGTGATGGGTTTTTAGTTTTCTGTAGAGTGCGGTGCGTTGTTTTTAATTGTTCTCGCCGTATTTTTAATTTACCTGACTTTCTTGTGAGGAGTACATTTCTATATTTTAAAGACTCAGTGAGGTTTCTGGACCTCATTTTTTACTCCGAAATGTCATGGTTATCGCACCTGAGAGACCTGAAAGCCAGAACCTAGAAGGCACTGTATATCATAAAGTGCATTAGCTATAGGTCGTGGGACATCTGTTCCAGTTTTATAGGTCTTTTGTGCATTCACGGCTATACTATGGTTAAGAGGCCATCTTACGATCTTGCGGCTACACACTATGAGGGGATTAGGATAGCCACAGGTGCATACATGACCAGTCCCATAATCATTCTCTGTGCCAGGTCTGCGGAACCGTCGCTTACCATCCGGAGGCAGCTCCTCATGGTGCGTCAGACAGGTAAGTTCCATGCTGCTCCAACTTCATCTGCATACCATGCTGTTTCTGGCCCACTTCTTCAACCTCTCTTCTCCAATCGTTCACCAGCAAATAGGCCGTTTGGGATCCACGTGCAGCCTGTGCTGGGGTCACTTGGTGTGGAGCGTGTACAGCCCCAGATGCGTGGTTCTAACCGCCTGCCACTCTGGTTACTCATGAGGTCCATTATAACTTAAGATTTAGTGCATTACAGGAAAGATTCCACTTCTGCATACGTTAATACTCTACTTTCTGCCATTTTAACTGAGAACCACAATTCTACAGTTGTCTTTATGGATGGGCCTAAACAGTAGCACTCGGCTGGTTCCTCTGTTGCGTTCCATGATCGTGTCCCCAAAGTTCGACTGCCTCGAGAATATACTAGATTCGACGTGGAAACGTATGCGATCTTGCGGGGGCTGACGCAGATGAAGCGTGCTTCGAATGCTAAATCCCTTATTTGTTCCGATTCTCAGAGTGTCCTCCACTCCCTACAACGCTTGTACCCAGCGGACATAGTAGTCCACAATATCCAATACACCGTCCGACAACTACAACGACTAGGGAAAAGGTGTCTTCCTCCTGGGTGCCACGGCACGTGGACGATGTGGGGAACGAAGGGGCGGGCGTAGCAGCCAAGGAGGCGTGTCGTGATCCTCAGTTATTTCAGTGTGCCCTCCCCCTGCGTGTTACAGCGTACCTCCTTCTGGTCACGAGGTCCTCATTATGCCGCCGGCACACGGACCGTGCTGTCGAACGTCAACGTTGAGAGTGCTGAGTTCAAAGTGCTGCTGAACGATCAGAAATGATGTGACAGTACGTGGGCCCCAACGTGCTACACGCGATCGCAACGCACTCCAGCTGCAGTTGCGGGATGTTTCTAGTTCGTAAATCACACTGTTTGCTAAACGGGCGCACGTAAAATTCTCACCTTAGCTCTATTAAAACGCACATTTCCTCTATTGTCCATTTGCTAGTCACGTTGTTCTATATGTAATATACACAAATAAAAACTTCAATATCCATGTACATGTTTTTAGACGAAAAGGAAGGTACCATGTTCAATCAATAAGCACACATGCTTACAAACGTTCCATTACAAACAGTGCGATACAAGTTTGCATAAGATAAACATTATTTCATCATTCTCACATTATAGTAAAACCCCAAGGTCATCCATACTTGATTACTGTTACTACCTATTAGCAGAATCTTTGCAACATGTGAATTACGAAACGTAAAAGAAAAAAGGGCAAAATATCTTTATACAAGTAGCGCAAGCTGTCCTGTAGATTAAGCCAAGCGAACAAACTCACTCCTCAAAAAAATTTGAACTTATATTTAAATAACATCAAATATTATAGTATATACTTACATTAAACTAATAATAAAGCATCAGAACCTATTAAAAAGGCGAATGTTAGGAAAAAATTGATGGGTAGGGGAGACGCGATCCACTAACATCTCTCTCACTTTGTTCAGCTATCACGACGCTGAATCGACAACACACAAATTGTAGCCCATATTAGCCTGTAAAAGATTTAATAGTAGCTGCGTTACTAACAAATTTAATGATAACAAATTGTACCAAGAACAATGCGTTTATGGTGGATCCTCAGTGTGTCGTTGCCTTCAAATGGCATAGTCTTATAATATCCAAGTTACAATAATTCTTTTGCCACGAATATGATGTTTCTCATTATGTTACTGCAAGGAATCACACAGTTAACAACGTGTTTTCGAGTGATTCTCAATATTCTGCTGCTCAGAAACGGCATATACACGTATAGTCTTGAACTGAATGCCAATATGGCGCCTCACAACTCCGTGCTGGAGGGAGATGGGGTGCGTGTGACGTAGGTGGCGATGTGTCACCTGATTGGTCAACGCTCAGACGCACGCCCAGAATATCTGACATGCCAGACATTGCTCTACAATTTCGGAAAGATTCCAGAACATTCTATTCCACGCTATGACGTCAGAAACTCAGCGCGCTCAAGGCTGTGCCGACAACTTTACTCGTGCCCCAACCCCATGTGTAAGTAGGCTGTTTAGGTTTTTTTATTGGTAACGCCGCCGCCACGTAGCGCTCTGTATAAAAATCACTGGCTGTGCCGTGTGCAGTCTGTGGCTGGTTTGCATTGTTGTCTGCCATTGTAGTGTTGGGTAGCGGCAGCTGGATGCTAACAGCGCGTAGCGTTGCGCAGTTGGAGGTGAGCCGCCAGCAGTGGTGGACGCGGGGAGAGAGATGGCGGAGTTTTGAAATTTGTAAGAATTGGTGTCATGAACTGATATATATATATTATGACTATAAAGGTAAATACATTGTTTGTTCTCTATTAAAATCTTTCATTTGTTAACTGTGCCTATCAGTAGTTAGTGACTTCCGTAGTTTGAATATTTTAGCTAGCTGGCAGTAGTGGCACTCGCTGTATTGCAGTAGTTCGAGTAACGAAGATTTTTGTGAGGTAAGTGATTTGTCAAACATATAGGTTAATGTTAGTCAGGGCCATTCTCTTGTAGGGATTATTGAAAGTCAGACTGCGTTGCGCTAAAAACTACTGTGTGTCAGTTTAAGCACAGTCATGTATAAATTTTACAAAGAGGACGTTTCATATGGATCAGAAGATTCCAGGTTCGAATCCTGGCAGGGTCGCCATATGAAACGTCCCCTTTGTAAAATTTATACACGACTGTGCTTAATCTGACACACAATAGTTTTTAGCGCAACGCAATCTGACTTTCAATAATCCCTACAAGAGACTGGACCTGACTAACATTAACCTATATGTTTGACAAATCACTTACCTCACAAAAATCTTCGTTACTCGAACTACTGCAATACAGCGAGTGCCACTACTGCCAGCTAGCTAAAATATTCAAACTACGGAAGTCACTAACTACTGATAGGCACAGTTAACAAATGAAAGATTTTAATAGAGAACAAACAATGTATTTACCTTTATAGTCATAATATATATATATATCAGTTCATGACACCAATTCTTACAAATTTAAAAACTCCGCCATCTCTCTCCCCGCGTCCACCACTGCTGGCGGCTCACCTCCAACTGCGCAACGCTACGCGCTGTTAGCATCCAGCTGCCGCTACCCAACACTACAATGGCAGACAACAATGCAAACCAGCCACAGACTGCACACGGCACAGCCAGTGATTTTTATACAGAGCGCTACGTGGCGGCGGCGTTACCAATAAAAAAACCTAAACAGCCTACTTACACATGTTGCCTGGATTCTTGCTGCGGTAGACAATCCTCCAGTGTCTGGTGCTTGTGGTGTGCAGGCCACTGATTGGCTCACCCACGCTTTTTGTAAATGGTAAGCCAGTAACATTTCCCTGCGTTTTTCTTTGAACTATTCTGTGGTTTTACTTCTTATTCTGAAGTATAGCACCTGTCACCTTTATTCGTTGTATTAAGGTCCGTAATGTAGAGTGGCTGTGATGTTCCATGCGAGTGAGGTGGGAGTTAGTGAATGGGTGTCATTTTCAAGGTATCCTCCTCACTGCTTGCTAACAGTTTTTAAACTTTTATCCACATTCATTGCTTTTAATATGTATAAGTACACTGATACGCTCGGCGTTGAGCATCCGTAATCTCCAAACACACACATATTTGTTGTCTGTGTCTACATAATATGCCTTTATCTGCTTATAGCCCTTGGAAATGGACAAATTAACTCGAAACATAGAATTCTCCAGTCCTCCAACGTTAGTTCTCAGCATTCAGCACTGACTATTCGTGATGCCCAAACAGTTGTACGATCCTCGATTACGACATGATTTTTGAGCAATGTTTCAAAAAAGTAGAATCAATAGGAGAATACTGGTGATTTTTTTGGTAGTATCCTACGATTTATTACTTTTCGAGAAAAGCAGCGAACGATGGATGGACTAAGCTTTTGTTTTATTTGCCTGTTTAATTTAATATTTTAATTCTGTGTGTCTTGAAACTGAGGGAGTCAACTTTTTTTTCAATCGTTGGTCGATTTTTACTTTTGTTGCAAGAAATAATAGGAATGAAAAACCGAAAATCGGTTATTTCAGAAACCGGTTAGGTTAGAGAGAGCACATAGGTAATCATTTTCCATGCAAGGGCAACTAATACTGATAACATTAGGTGGGTTCGTAGAGTTTTTGTTTGCCTGTATGTATTCCAGTTGCTATGATTTTATTCACGGATTTTAATTTTTTATTTATAATTCATTGTTGTTGCTTCACTTTACATATTGTCGTTTTGTAATTCAGAGATAGTAAGTCGAGTCGTGTACCCTTGAAAAGGGGGTGCCAAGTGGAGAAATCGGAACATTACCGACATATTCTCCTATTTCAGTTGGATATGGGAGTGGGGGCAGAGGGGGGGGGGGATGGGGGTAACAGCAACGGAGACAGCCAGAAACATTTGCGCCGTGCATACGAATAATGCCATTGGACAGAGACGGCGAGAAAATGGTTGAAAAACAGCCACTGTGTGAGGCTGTCTAGTAGCGGTAGAAGGCTAGCCCAAGTAAGGCCGGCCGGTGTGGCAGAGGGGTTCTAGGCGCTGGAACCGCACGACCGCTAAGGTCGCAGGTTCGAATCCTGCCTTGGGCATGGATGTGTGTGATGTCTTTAAGTTAGTTAGGTTTAAATAGTTCTACGTTCTAGGGGACTGATGACCTCAAATGTTGAGTCCCTTACTGGACAGAGCCATTTGAAGCATTTTTTAAACCCCAGTAAGGGCTGAACGTCATTACTGACCAAAATATTCATTCAACATTTTGTGCTCAAAGAATCAACCAAATCAATTAAGAAAAATTTACTTGTAAGCTTTCAACAATTAATTAAGAAATACAACAACAAGTCTCAATAGAATTTCATAAGTATGTAGTTACACGACATGTGCTGCAGTGTTTACTTTCCATTCAAGTGAGGCTTTAATACATTGCTACACTGAGCCACACTATACTTTTATAAAAACATAGGCAACCCAAAATGTTGTAAATTGTTATGAAAATATCTGCCTTCAAAGAAAACAAATATGTTTTTCACAGTTATGGAAGACAATGCTTGTCAAAAGGCACATCGCAAAGCCAAGAAAATTTGTTGCAGCTCCTTGAGAGTTAACTGCTTATCACTAAGTTTCAGTTCCCGTAATGAGATGCCATATAATTATCACAAAACCAAAAAATTTTAGCACAAGTTTATATGACATAAGAGCGACGCAAAAATTTAATACAGTATCTATAGTTCAACATGACAGCTATAACATGAATAATTTGTGTGACAAACAGTTTCACAATTCGCCTTATCGTATTTTCGACAGCCAGTTTACTGATTCACAATTTGCTTGGTCTCTCAAATGTTCCACAACACCACTCACAAAATAAATGAAAACTTACTAAAACAATGACCTTCACATTTCCGGTTCTCCTAAACAACACACACACATTCAAAAAATACGTAATTAAAAAAAGCCAACACAGGTACAATGTTGCATCAAGCTGTTTTTTCTTTGACCCACACGAGAACTGTTGCTCAAGAGGCAATCGCAATCCGCCATTTCAGAGTTCAGCTAACTGCACCCTGGTAGTTACTCAGTGTAAATGAGATATAGTCGCCTCCCAGTTATCGAGATATTTCTGTCCATGGCGCTAATAACTGCTAATATCATCTGGCAAGAAAAAGGATCTTTAATTTAAACAAATAATTAAATCATAAATGATCTTTAACCCCTCAATCACGAAACTGAACACACTATGGCAAAGAGCGTAATTACACACCCACACACCAATACAGAGGCAGATACCAAGTCCTTCAGTATCAACAGCAAAATAGGCCTTTGGGCCTTATTACTGACCATACACCAAAATCTCAAAAAAGAGATAAGAAGATTCGCCCGCCAACCGCAACTCAGTTTCAAAACAACGCCCGATGGCGTGATGGTAGGAAGGGGCCATAACGGGGGTCGGAAAATCAACATGGTTTGACTGGATGCACTCGATAGGCAAACGAACTTCGATTACGTTACCAAGCAATTGGCATTAATCCTTTTCTCCCTGAATTAGCAAGTTAACTAGCAAGCATCAAAGCCTTTCACAGTAGTAAATGCGATACCTTAAACCAAAGTGCACAAAGCTATCTTACACCAGACGGTAAAAACACAATATGTGTCAATTATAGAAAGTCACAAATTTACTGGTGGTACACTAAGAAGTTGGTGCAAATACGTGCAACTCGCACTCGACGTCCCCATGACTGAAGCTTAAGCAAATAAGAAGGTTGAGCAGGTTTTTTTTAGAATTCTCATAATCCGGAAGGGAGGTAAGACACATAAGCAGACGGTGACGCACTGGGAAAGACAATAGAAACGGACATTCTGTGAACCTGATACTGTTCCCAAATCTACTCAACAGAAGTAAGGTACCTCACGATACTTCTGAGACGCCACATTTCCATCTCGTGTCCTCCGGAGCAGCTAGTACGTAAACTAATTCTCGGACACGCGGCTTCAGACGGAATACTGAAGTCCAATCGTCCGATAGAGAAATCACACAGCTCAGATCACAACACGCTCTGCCTGAAGATACCTTCCTGCTCCGCTCCCTGCCGCTGTCCGACTCACTTCTCAGACCACCACATGTTTACGTCAAAATGGCTCCAGTAAAGGCACAGATGGCATAAGGAAGACGACCTATCGACACCGTACGGTTCATTGACGCGGATCGTTTAAACGCAATGATCAATGACAGTGATCTCGAGAACTGGCCAGTTTGATGAACTCTGATCATTTCACCATCGTGCGACATTTGCATGCAATGCGGAAGGTTCAAGCGGAAATTACAAATATCACTGGGGGGCCACACGTGTATTTCTCCTTGCTCATCATCAATCGGTTCGTGAACAACACCGACCATTCCTATACCGTATCATTACTGCTGAGAAGAAGTGCCGGCCGGGATGTCCAAGAGGTTCTAGGTGCTACAGTCTGGAACCGCGCGACCGCTACGGTCGCAGGTTCGAATCCTGCCTCGGGCATGGATGTGTGTGATGTCCTTAGGTTATTTAGGTTTAAGTGGTTCTAAGTACTAGGGGACTGACGACACAGAAGTTAAGTCTCATAGTGCTCAGAGCCATTTGAACCATTTGAGGAGAAGTGGTGTCTTTAGGCTTACATAAGGAAAAGAAACAAATGGTTGAGCCCAAAAAAGCAGAAACTCCCTGTACAAAGACCTGCGCGCATCCATAAAAGATAGTGTTATCAATCAGGCAGGACAGAAACAGTGTGCTGTAGTACGAGTTGCTTCCCTGAGATGTAACCACCGCTGCTTACATTTACTGTCAACAACTGGGACGTCAGGCAGATGCAGTTCGAGAACAGCGACGAGGAAGACTGCGTGAAGTGGTGCTACTCCAAGGTAATACCAGCCCGTATTCTACTACGCTGCGGAAAAGCACTTATTCACCTGGCCATGTGCTCACGATATTTCACCTTTTCTGCATTCTATCGAAGGACCTTGAAGGAACTTCCTTCCGAATGAAAATGGCTCGACGAGTTCTTCTCTTCAAAACAACGCGAGTTCTAGAATCTAAAAATTACCCTAGCGTTGGCAGACTATTGTAAATAATGGAGGAGAGTATACCATATCATTGACGACTTAAATCTCTGATATGTGTATCTGTTGTGTTTATTGCACTTATGAAAAATGCTACGAACCTGTGCATCAACCGAATATTGTTTCGAACTACCGCCCTCTATCACTGCACAGTGGCCCACCTGTACTTATGTAGACATACAGTGAAGAGCCAAAGAAACTGGTAAGCCTGGCCAATATCGTGTAGGGCCCCCGCGAGAACTCAGATGTGTAACAACGCGAAGTGGCACGGACTCGACCAACGTCTGAAAAGTGCTGGGGGGAATCCACAACATGAATCCCGCTGGGCTGCTCATAAATCCATAAGAGGACGAGGCGGTGGATATCTCTTCTGAACAGTACGTTCCAGGGTATCCCAGATATGCTCAATAATGTTCATGTCTGCGAAGTTTGGTGGCCAGCGGAAGTGTTAGACGCAAAAGAGCGTTCCTGGAGTCCGTCTGTAGCAATTCAGGACGTGTGGGGTGTCGCATTGTCCTGCTGGAATTGCTAAGTCCGTCAGAATGCTGAATTTATTTATTTTTACTTTGCGTGTGGCAATACAGCGGCAATATTTTGTATAAGTACAACAATATGTAAACGAAATGTATAAAACAAAACAATGTGTAAATTGTTCATGTGTAAAAAACAAGCAATAGCACAAAAGGATAAAGTACAAACACTCAAGACAAAATAACTACACGTTAATAGCTTGGCAAGCCTGACTAGAAACTCATGCATATATTAAAAGCTCAATATCTAGATTGCACAGCCAATCGAAAGCAGAGGGTTTCGCATATATAAACTCAGAGGCAGGTCCGGCGTATCGTCTTAAGGGACATTCCTCAATAATATGGCGGACGTTCTGTTCTGGTGCTCCACAGATCAGGCTGGTGAGTCGCATAGAGCCCACTTGTACTTATATGCATTGTATCTTGCATCGCCCGTTCTGATACGGTTTAATTTAGTCCAGGTACATCTCTTCCGGTCAAAGCCTGGTAATTCCAGAGTAGGATCCTGGATACCTTGTTTATTAATTCCAGAATCATTCCAAAAGTACCGCCATTGCTCCTTGATGTCAGGTTGATGTTATTGTGTATTTACCCATGTAGGCTTCCGTGACTTCAACCGGGTTGATGGTGTTTCGTTCAAAACATCTTAGATTGGTAGATTCTGTGGGTAATCTGAGTCATGAATTTTTGACTCTCTTGCTGCTGCTTCTTGCCTTCTCAATTGTGGAGGTGGGATATTGCTTAGAGTACGCAGCCAAGAGACTGTGGTGGATTTAATAGTACCCGTTAATATCCTCATACACTCGTTCAACTGAACGTCGCTTTTCTTAGTATGAGTGCTCGAATGCCAGACAGCAGAGCAATATTTGGCAACAGGATATACCAGGGCTATTGCGGCAGTACGTAAGGTGGATGCTTGAGGTCCCCAAGTCGAACCAGCCAATTTTCTCAGGATGTTGTTGCGACTCTTTAGCTTTTGGCTTACGTTTTCTAGACGTTTTTTGTAAGTCAGGTAGCGGTCTAGTGTTATGCCAAGGTATTTGGGGTTGAAGTTCACATTTTATTGTTTAAGTGGAAAGCACACACCTAAGTCTTGGTTGGATTAGGGCAGAGTAGCCATTTTTCATAATAGAATACACAATGGACATGAATGGATACAAGTGATCAGACAGGACGCTTACGTACGTGTCAGCTGTCAGAGTCGTATCTAGACGTATCAGTGGTCCCATGTCAGCACAGGTCCCACACCATTACCGAGCCTTCACCGGCTTCAACAGTCCCATGTTGACATGCAGGGTCCATGGATTTGTGAGGCTGTCTCCATATCCGTACACCTGCATCTGCTCGATACAATTTGAAACGAGACTCGTCCGAGCAGGCAAAATGTTTCCAGTCATCAACAGTCCAATGTCGGTGTTGACGGGCCTAGACGAAGCGTAAAGGTTTCTGTTGTGCAGTCACCAAGGATACACGAGTGGGCCTTCGGCTCTGAAAGGCCATATGATTGATGTTTCCTTGAATGGCTAGCACAGTGACGCTTGTTGATGGCCCAGCATTGAAATCTGCACCAATTTGCGGAAGGGCTGAACTTGTGTCACGTTGAACGATATTGTTCAACCGTCGTTGGTCCCGGACTTGCGGAACCTTTTTCCGGCCGCAGCGATGTCGATTTGATGTTTTACTGGATTCCTGATGTTCACGGTACTCTCGTGAAATGATCGCACGGGGAAAATCCCCACTTCATCTGTGAATGCCATCCCTCGTGCGCCGACTACACACCACGTTCATACTCACTTAAATCTTTACAACCTACCATTGTAGCAGCAGTGGGCGATGTAACAACTGGGCCTGACACTAGTTGTCTTATACAGGGTGCTAGAAAAAGTTACGGTCAAACTTTCAGGAAACATTCCTCACACACAAAGAAAGAAAATATGTTATGTGGACAGGTGTCCGAAAACGCTTACTTTCCATGTTAGAGCTCATTTTATTACTTCTCTTCAAATCACATTAATCATGGAATGGAAACACACAGCAACAGAACGTACCAGCGTGACTTCAAACACTTTGTTACAGGAAATGTTCAAAATGTCCTCCGTTAGCGAGGACACATGCATCCGCCCTCCGTCGCATGGAATTCCTGATGCACTGATGCAGCCCTGGAGAATGGCGTATTGTATCACAGCCATCCACAATACGAGCACGAAGAGTCTCTACATTTGGTACCGGGATTGCGTAGACAGGAGCTTTCAAATTCCCCCGTAAATGAAAGTCAAGAGTGTTGAGGTCAGGAGAGCGTGGAGGTCATGAAATTGGTCCGCCTCTTCCAATCCATCGGTCACCGAATCTGTTGTTGAGAAGCGTACGAACACTTGGACTGAAATGTGCAGGAGCTCCATCGTGCATGAACCACATGTTGTGTCGTACTTGTAAAGGCACATGTTCTAGCAGCACAGGTAGAGTATCCCGTATGAAATCGTGATAACGTGCTCCATTGAGCGTAGGTGGAAGAACATGGGGCCCAATCAAGACATCACCAACAATGCCTGCCCAAACGTTCACAGAAAATCTGTGTTGATGACGTGATTGCACAATTGCGTGCGGATTCTCGTCAGCCCACACATGTTGATTGTGAAAATTTACAATTTGATCACGTTGGAATGAAGCTTCATCCGTAAAGAGAACATTTGCACTGAAATGATGATTGACACTGTTGGATAAACCATTCGCAGAAGTGTACCCGTGGAGGCCAATCAGCTTCTGATAGTGCCTGCACACGCTTTTCTTTATTTGTGAGTGAGGAATGTTTCCTGAAAGTTTGGCCGTACCTTTTTGTAACACCCTGTATAGGCGTTGCTGGCCGCAGCGCTGTATTGCCGGCCGCGGTGGTCTCGCGGTTCTAGGCGCGCAGTCCGGAACTGTGGGACTGCTACGGTCGCAGGTTCGAATCCTGCCTCGGGCATGGATGTGTGTGATGTCCTTAGGTTATTTAGGTACATGTAGTTCTAAGTTCTAGGGGACTAATGACCACAGCAGTTGAGTCCCATAGTGCTCAGAGCCATTGGAACCATTGGAGCAGCGCTGTATTCTGCCTGTTTACATGTATCTGCGTTTGAAATCGCATAACAGCTTGTTTGGGGCTTGAGTGTAGTTCTAGGAGTAACAGGCGGTACTGTTAGAGGCATCGGTAGCATTGGCTGCCAAGTAATTGGGTGCAAAGTAATTGGCTGCCAAGTACTTGACATTGGTTTTCAGGGTAAGCTTGTAGGCGTAACGGACCCCAAGGACGAGGATGTCCGAGATGATGAAGTCAGAGCTTCCGCTGTTGCTCTTCCTTCTTGTCGCCAGTCAGTTTTTACTTTTACTTTGTGAGTGATCGCCGCAGCCGCTGCTCGGCCAGGAAGCCCCGGTGCGCCCGCGCTCTGCCGGCCCATTTAACGCGGAGTGCCGGCCGTCATACGGAATGAGGCAAGACGGCGGCTCCTTAAGGGAGAGGCGGCGGTGTGCGGGCCATCCGTTCCGCTCAGCCGCCCGCGGTCGCAGCCCCGGCAACAAGTGCTGGCTGGAGCCGGGCTCAACAAGTGCGTGGCTGGCTGGCTGGGCCTGGCTCTGCCTCTGCCTGGGCTGCGGCCGCCGGCTATTGATCCGCATCGTGACGCGCCACGCCCAGCAGCGGAGGCCGCTCTGGAACTTACTGGAGGGAGGCCGCTTCTCTACTGTACTGCGTTCACCGCAGCAATCAACACAGGGGACGGTCAGGAAGGAACAGGCGAGGTTGGCGTGTACTTTCGTTTTGGAGCAAAATGTCAGGTTAGACCACGCCCGGGTTCCCGGGTTCGATTCCCGGCGGTGTCAGGGATTTTCTCTGCCTCGTGGTGGCTGGGTGTTGCGTGATGTCCTTACGTTAGTTAGGTTTAAGTAGTTCTAAGTTCTAGGGGACTGATGACCGTAGATGTGAAGTCACATATTGCTCAGAGCCATTTGAATCATTTTGTCAGGTTAAACCATTATGGAAATTCATTCAAGTTCGGTATACAGCGTCCCCAGGACGACGCCACCAGTTCAGAGGTGTTGAAACAGGGGCTGAGAGGAAGCCGTCAAGGAGACAAGAGTAGGAGTGTCTGTTCGGCCACGCGTCATACATCCCACGCGCACTGTTGGTTCACTCTGAGCGTATCTTGGAAGTAGCGGCGCCGCGAATTCAGCATTTTTACCTGTGGCTAGCTGAGTTGTACCCAAGTGAACATCCCCTGGCGCGGCCGTGGTGGTTAGCCAGTCTAAGACACCTTGTTGTTGTGGTCTTCAGTCCTGAGACTGGTTTGATGCAGCTCTCCATGCTACTCTATCCTGTGCAAGTTTCTTCATCTCCCAGTACCTACTGCATCCTACATCCTTCTGAATCTGCTTAGTGTATTCATCTGTTGGTCTCCCTCTACGGTTTTTACCCTTCACGCTGCCCTCCAATACTAAATTTGTGATCCCTTGATGCCTCATAATATGTCCTTCCAACCGGTCCATTCTTCTCGTCAAGTTGGGCCTCAAACTCCTCTTCTCCCCAATTCTATTCAGTTCCTCCTCATTAGTTATGTGATCTACCCATCTAATCTTCAGCATTCTTCTGTAGCACCACATTTCGAAAAGCTTCTATTCTGATACGCTTACCAAAATTGAAAGGCAGATAATAACTTTTTTTTTAATTTGTTCTTTCCCTACCATAACCCCTTCTGAATTACCGGCCCTGGGAAAACTCTATGTATTCTTCCACTTTTGCCGGAACCGTACTGGATTTCGTTTCACGCAGAGCGGAAGCCAAGCTATCTGGAGTATGGTCAGGTACGTTTTACGCTGTGCGTTCCGCGCACATCGACTCATCTCTGACACGGGACAACAGCTTTAGCGGAACATTTAACTTGGGCAGCACTGGCCAACCAGCTGGTCCAATCAACCTGCAGTGATGTGAAGAGTTGCAGTTAAGACGTAAAAAGGGCGAGCGGAGAAGCAATGGAGCTTCGAATGTCATTTAATTATCAAACGGAGTGAAATAACGTGCCGTAAAACCCCGGTAGTACGCTTCCTAGGTGAACAGACGGAAAACGTTACTTGCTCCCGTTCTTAGGTAACATAGTATTGCAAATGAAAACAAAACTGGTGAAAATACCTTACTTACACACAGGGTAATTTTTCAGCGTGTTCTATGTGCGACGTAAAGGCGTGTCGCAGGAATTTCACTTAAAGTTAAATGTTGAAGCCACTGAAGGTGTTCTTTATAATCAGTTGTCTGTTAATCTCCGAACTTCTTCTATACCCAAATCCGAGGAATATGTCTTTGTTCTGGAACTCTCATCTGCTACGATAATAACGAGGCAATCAACCACAGAATCCACGAAGCTACCCGAAAGCCACGTTTTTTCCCTCTTCTTTTATGACCTACTGTTCTGCATATCTCCACAGTTCTGCAGTGACGCGTGACAATGCTTCGTGCATTTGTTCCATAACTTCTGGCAGCTTAAATGTTACATTTCTCGCGACAAAGCCCTTCACTTGGCTGCACATCGGTTCTCTTGGGTTCTGCCTGCAGTAGTGCGGTGGTAACAGTAAGAGTACAACATTTATACAATGTGCTCGATAGCACTACAGACTTTACTTATCCATGTTTTCGTGACGCTCATCTCCCTGGCTCGTATGAGACCAAACCAGTGGACAGTATTTGATTTTCACAAAAATTTAATTATGCAGTGTTTTCTTACCTTAAACGATCTTTATTAACAACCTTTTATAAAATTACAATACTTAAGAATTTCTATGTGCAGTGAAAACTGAAATTTTCTACATCTTCATCTACATGGATACTCTGCAAATCACTTTTAAGTGCCTGGCAGAGGGTTCTTCGAACCACCTTCACAATTCTCTATTATTCCAATCTCATATTGTTGTTGTTGTCGTCTTCAGTCCTCAGACTGGTTTGATGTAGCTCCTTCATTCCCAGTACCTACTCCAACCTACATCCTTCTGAATCTGCTTAGTTTAGTCATCTCTTGGTCTCCCTCTACGATTTTTACCCTCCACGCCGCCCTTCAATGCTAAATTTGTGATCCCTTGATGCCTCAGGACATGTCCTACCAACCGATCCCTTCTTCGAGTCAAGTTGTGCCACAAACTTCTCTTCTCCCCAATCCTATTCAATACTTCCTCATTAGTTACGTGATCTACCCATCTAGTCTTCAGCATTCTTCTGTAGCACCACATTTTAAAAGCTCCTATTCTCTTTTTGTCTAAACTATTTATCGTCCATGTTTCACTTCCATACATGGCTACACTCCATAAAAATACTCCCCCTGCGGGTTCGGGGGTAAGAATAGGCCCGCGGTATTCCTGCCTGTCGTAAGAGGCGACTAAAAGGAGTCTCAAACGTTTCGGCCTTTAATGTGATGGTCCCCATTGGGGTTTGACCTCAACTTTTCCGAATTCAACAGAAGTACGAGCCTTTTGGGGAAGGACACCTTAGGTGGTGCACCATAAATCCTCTGTGCCCTAAGACCTTGGCACTCTTTATCGTCTTGGCTTCGTAACTACACTTTCCATCCCTTATTTTGGGCATACACCCCAGATGGATTATGTAAGTTACATCATTAGTGCGTCACCATCTGCACCCACCATCACTATGGACTACCCATGGAACCCAAAATCCAGCACGGTAGCCAGCCTGTTGTGGTGCGGTCGTCATGTACCTTCTAGGTTGTAGCCCCCTGACAACACAGGGATCGTACTGCCGATGCCTGAGCCGACACCTCCCCACGTAAGCCAAGGAGTAGATGCCCGTCTCTCTGGGGCATCGGGACTCCCGGCAACGGCCATCCTGCCAGGTGGCCTTTGCTGTGGCTGGGTGGCGCCCGTGGGGAGAGCTCCTGGTCGGAGTGGGTGGCATCGGGGCGGATGCCCTGCAATGAAGCTGGTGAACTCTCACTCTGGTGGTCGCCAATGTCTCTAAGCGTGGTAAGGTGGACTTTAACGCTGTCACATATAACCCGAACTCGTTCGCTTCCCTAGCCACACCATGGCAGGAACGTAGGGCTGCAGACAGACAGGAGCCGTATTCGCCACGATACCTTGTATGCAGCAGAACTGATGGGGATTCCTTTTTGGGGACTAAGCCTCTTTTCTTTATACACAATCTCGAAGATAAGTTTGGGGAAGTGGCGTCTCTTTCCAAAATGCGGAGCGGGGCCATTCTGATCCAAGCAGCTTCATCTGCACAGTCTCAGGCATTACTCGCCTGTGAGAAGCTCGGTGACTTCCCCGTTACCGTCACTCCCCATAAGTCCTTAAATCTGGTCCAGGAGATTATTTTTCATAAAGATCTTCTGCTACAGTCTGATGACGAGCTTCGTGAGAACCTGGCACGACGAGGTGTGCACTTTGTCCGTCGTGTCTTTAGGGGGACCAAGGATGATAGGGTAGCTACCGGTGCCTTCATCCTGGCCTTTGAGGGCGACTGCTTGCCTGAGAAGGTCAAGGTCATGATCTACCGGTGCGATGTCAAGCCCTATGTCCCGCCCCCTATGTGATGCTTCCAGTGCTGGAAATTCGGACACATGTCCTCCAAGTGCACTGCCAGACCCACGTGTCGTGATTGTGTACGGCCTTCACATCCTAATGCTCCATGTGCTCCGCCTCCTACCTGCGTTAACTGTGGGGAGCATCATTCTCCCTGCTCGCCAGACTGTGCAGTCTACCAACGAGAGCGAAAGATACAAGAAATTAAGACCTTGGACCGTTTAACTTACCAAGAGGCAAATAAGAAGCTAGAATGACTCAACCCCACACCTATGTTGAGGAGGTATGCTACCGTCACACTGCTGCCACCAGCTCCTGCAAAGAGAAATCAAGTAACGCCTGCCCCACAGCTGGGACAGGCCACTCTCTCTGCCACTGCTCCCAAAACACCCAGTTTGGGAGCAGTGTGCCCCAAACAACTGGTGACGTCAGTCCCCAACTCTCAGCCAGAGAGGCGACAGCCCTCTCCGGCTGCTCAGCTGGGAGGGTGACAGTCCTCTCCGGCAGCTCAGCCGGGAACGCGACAGCCCTCTCCGGCTGCTCAGCCGGGGACGCAACAGCCTCCTCCGGCCTCACTTGTACAGAAGGGATCCCTTGGAGGAGTCCTTTCCAAGGACTTCCCCAGTGTCTCACAAGACACTAGCCAGTGGCTGAAGAAGCCACCAGATGCTGGTCGAAGGGCTTCACACTCTTCGTCTGTTCCTGTTGATGCGTCAGAAAAGCCCTCCCAGCATGCAAACCCTCCTCCGAAAGACAAGAGAGAGAAGAGGAAGGTCCCTAAGAAGGATAAGGACCCAGTGGTTCCCGCACCACCGCTTCCTGTCAGCTCAGCCTCTGAGGATGAGATCGAGCTCTTTGCGTCCCCTGATGATCTGGATATCGCCGTCTCCTCGGAAACGATGGACGTAGCGACGTTCGTCATTCAGTCGATGGCAGCATGTGACCCTGCGAAGTAATTTGCCTTTTCCGTGCCTGCATGCCCCTACAGGACACGCTTTGTACAATACTCCAGTGGAATTGTGGCGCTTATTTTAGCCATCTACCTGAGTTGCGTCAGCTTCTAAGCACGATACCTGCTTTGTGCATTGCCCTCCAGGAAATCTGGTTCCCGGCAATGCGGACCCCTGTCCTTCGTGGATACAGGGGTTATTCCTGCAACCGTGTCAGGTGGAGCCTGCGTGTATGTCCTTACCTCTGTATATAGTGCTCCTGTGCCCCTTCAAACATCATTGGAAGTTGTGGCTGTCAGAGTAAGGACTGCCCAGGACATAACCGTCTGCAGTGTCTATCTCCTTCGAGGTGTTACAGTCTCCCTGACCGAATTGGCTGCACTTGTCACCCAACTTCCCACGCCTTTTCTTCTCCTGGGGGATTTTAACGCCCACAATCCCCTGTGGGGTGGAACGAAGATTACTGGCCGAGGCAGAGATGTCGAGGATCTCATCTCCCAACTCGATCTCTGCCTCTTAAACACTGGCGCCGACACACATTTCGGGGTGGCGCATGGCACATTCTCGGCCATAGATCTGTCGTTGTGCAGCCCAGGGCTTGTACCATCGGTCCACTGGAGAGTCCATGACGACTTGTGTAGTAGTGACCATTTTCCCATCTTCCTTTCACTACCCCAGCGTCGCTCCCGTGGCCGCTTGCCTAGATGGGCATTTAGCAAGGCCGACTGGGAAACGTTCTCCTCTGCTGCCACTGCTGACTCTCTCCCCCACGGTACCATCGATGTGGCGGTTGAGACACTGACTGCAGCTATTGTTTCCGCTGCGGAACATACCATTCCTCTTTCTTTAGGGTGTCCCCGGCGGACGTCAGTAACTTGGTGGTCCCCGGAGGTCGCTGAAGCCATTAAAGAACGTCGGCGGGCTCTTCAGCGACACAAGCGGCACCCGTCTTTGGAGAACCTCATTTTCTTCAAACGTCTCCGTGCTCAGGCACGGCGGCTCATCAAGAGGTGGAAACAAGAGTGCTGGGAGAGGTACGTTTTCACCATTGGTTCCCGTACCTCACCCTCCCAGGTGTGGATGAAGATTCGGCGCATCTTTGGATTGCAGCACTCTACAGGTGTCCCAGAGATTACCATCAACGGGGCGCTATCCACCGATGCCAATACAATTGCCGAGCATTTCGCGCAGCACTATGTTCGGGCCTGTGCATCAGGGAATTACCCGCCCGCGTTTCGTGCGCTAAAACGCCGGGAGGAATGCAAACGGCTTTCTTTTGCTTCTCGCCACCCTGAGGCGTATAACACCCCGTTTAGTTTGTGGGAACTCCAAAGCGCCCTGGCACAGTGCCCCGATACAGCCTCTGGGCCAGACAGCGTCCACAATCAGATGCTCAAACACCTGTCCTTGGACTGTCAGCGATGTGTTCTTGCCATCTTCAACCGCATATGGGGCGATGGTGTCTTTCCGTCGCAGTGGCGAGAAAGTACCATCATTCCGGTGCTGAAGCCTGGTAAGGATCTGCTTAATGTGGATAGCTATCGGCCCATCAGCTTGACAAATACTCTGTGCAAGCTCCTAGAACGTCTGGTTAGTCGACGGCTGTGTTGGCTGCTCGAGTCTCGGGGTCTCCTGGCTCCTTGCCAGAGCGGTTTCCGTCAGGGCCGTTCCACCGCCACTACTTTGGTCTTCCTTGAGTCTGCAATCCGCACTGCTTTTTCCAGGCGCCAACACCTCGTCGCCGCCTTTTTCGACCTCTCCAGAGCATATGACACGACGTGGCGGCACCATATTCTCGCCACGTTGCACGGGTGGGGTCTCCGGGGCTCTCTCCCCATTTTTATTCAGAATTTTTTATCTGTTCGGACATTCCGCGTTTTAATTGGCGCATCCCATAGTTCACTTCATATCCAGGAGAACGGCGTTCCACAGGGCTCTGTATTGAGTGTGCCCCTTTTCCTTGTGGCCACTGACGGCCTTGCAGCAGCAGTAGGGTCGTCTGTCTCACCCACGTTATATGCTGACTATTTCTGCATCTTCTTCAGCTCCTCCACCATTGGTGTTGCAGAACGTAGGTTGCAGGGAGTCATACGCAAGGCGCAGGCATGGGCCCTAACCCATGGGTTTCAATTTTCTGCTGCGAAGACTTGTGTAATGCACTTTTGTCGGCGTCGAACTGCCCATCCCCACCCTGAGCTCTATCTTCAGGATGCCATGCTCAGGGTTGTTGACACTTACCGTTTTCTGGGATTGCTGTTCGATGCCCGGCTTACGTGGCTTCCACATATTCGTCAGCTCAAGCGTCAGTGCTGGCAGCACCTGAATGCCCTCCGCTGACTCAGCAACACAACTTGGGGTGCAGATCGTAATACTCTGCTGCAGCTCTACAAAGCCCTCGTGCTGTCCCGACTCGATTATGGGAGTGTGGCGTATGGCTCAGCGTCGCCCTCAGCATTGCAACTGCTGGACCCCGTTCACCATTGTGGGGTTCGACAGGCGACAGGAGCATTCCGCACCAGCCCTGTCCGTAGCCTCCTTGCTGAGGCTGGGGTTCCTCCGCTTCGTATTCGGCGTCAACAACTGTTAGCGAACTATGCCGCCCACGTCCATTGTTCGCCCCGTCACCCTAACTACCGTCTCCTTTTCGCTAATGCGGCAGTCCATGTCCCACACCAGCGGCCACAATCAGGCCATACAATTGGGATCCGTGTTTGGTCGCTCCTTCGTGAACTCGAGAGTTTGCCTCTTCCGTCTGCTTACCAGGTCCGCCCACATACACCACCTTGGTGTATTCGTCGGCCGCAGCTTCGGCTGGAACTTTCCCAATGGCCTAAGGATTCGGTTCCTCCTGCAGTCTTGCGCCGCCATTTCCTTGCTCTCCTCGGCGCATACCATGACTCGGAGGCTATCTATACAGACGGCTCGATGGTTGATGGCCGTGTGGGGTACGCTTATGCTTATGCGGACTATGTCAACCAGCGCTCCTCTCCGGAAGGCTGCAGTGTTTACACCGCAGAACTGACAGCCATTTTTCGTGCCCTTGAGCATATTCGTACCAGCACTGGAGAGTCATTCGTCATTTGCCGTGACTCGCTCAGTAGTCTGCAGGCTCTTGACCAGTGCTACCCACGCCATCCCATTGTTGGTGCCATCCATGGGTCCATTCACACTCTTGAACAGCGTGGTCGTTCAGTGATGTTCATATGGACCCCGGGCCACGTTGGAATCGCGGGAAACGAACTTGCCGACGAGTTAGCCAAAGAGGCAACCCGCAAACAGACGCTGGAGATCGGCCTACCGGCAATTGATCTCCGAAAGATTTTGCACCGTCGAGTCTTTGGGATGTGGGGAGACGAATGACGCACTCTGTCTGCACCTAATAAGCTGCGGCAAGTAAAGGAGACCACAACTGTGTGGGGTTCCTCCATGCGGGCCTCTCGCAGGGATTCTGTTGTTCTGTGTAGACTCCGAATTGGTCACTCTTCGCTGACGCATGGTCACCTGCTGCGTCGAGAGGACCCCCACATTGTCGCTGTGGTGCAACCATGACGGTGGCGCATCTGTTGTTGGAATGTTCTCTTTTAACCGCTCTCAGGCGTGCTTTTAATCTCCAGGGTGATCTATCATCTCTTTTAGGTGACAATGTCTCTATGGCAGATCGGGTTTTACGTTTTATTCGCGCAAGCTGCTTTTATAGCTCCATTTAATTTAATTACATCACTCTCTTTTCAGCTGTAATTTTAATTAGTTTTGTGTTGTAATTCGACTCCATCCTAATCTTTTAGGTGGAGGTTTTAACGTGTTGCAGAGTGGCTGGCTCATCCTATTATTTTCGTGATCAGCCAGCCACGATCCTCTGCTGTACAGTTTTAATTCTTTCTGCCTTTCTTCTCTATGTTGTTTTTGTTGCTGTGCTCCGTTTTCCATGTTTCTTTATTATTGACCGTGGGGATTTTCTTCCCTTGGAATTTTTATCTTGTGCTTCGAATGACAAATGGATGGTTTCACTGTGCTCTGTGTGTTTATGAAACAAGGGACTGATGACCTATGCAGTTTGGTTCCTTTAATCCTCAACCAACCAACCAACCATCCATAAAAATACTTTCAAAAACGACTTCCTGACATTTAAATCTATATTCGACCTTAACAAATTTCTCTTCTTCAGAAACGCTTTCCTTGCCATTGCCAGTCTACATATTATATCCTCTCTACTTCGACAATCATCAGTTATTTTGCTCCCCAAATAGCAAAACTTCTTTACTACTTTAAGTGTCTCATTTCCTAATCTAATTCCCTCAGCATCACCCGACTTTATTCCACTACATTCCATTATCCTCGTTTTGCTTTTGTTGATGTTCCTCTTATATCCTCCTTTCAAGACACTGTCCATTCCGTTCAACTGCTCTTACAAGTCCTTTGCTGTCTCTGACAGAAATACAATGCCATCGGCGAACCTCAAAGTTTTTATTTCTTCTCCCTGTATTTTAATACCTACTCCAAACTTTTCTTTTGTTTCCTTTACTGCTTCCTCAATATACAGATTGGATAACATCTGGGAGAGGCTACAATCCTGTCTCACTCCCTTCCCAACCACGGCTTCCCTTTCATGCCCCTCGACTCTTATAACTGCCATCTGGTTTCTGTACAAATTATAAATAGCCTTTCGCTCCCTCTATTTTACCCCTGCCACCTTTAGAATTTGAAAGAGAGTATTCCAGTCAACATTGTCAAAAGCTTTCTCTAAGTCTACAAATGCGAGAAACGTAGGTTTGCCGTTCCAACATTTCTACGGAATCCAGACTGATCTTCCCCAAAGTCGGCTTCCACCAGTTTTTCCATTCGTCTGTAAACAATTGGCGTTAGTATTTTGCAGCTGTGACTTATTAAACTGATAGTTCGGTAATTTTCACATCTGTCAACACCTGCTTTCTTTGGGATTGGAATTATTATATTCTTCTTGAAGTCTGAAAGTATTTCTTGCTCACCAGATGGTAGAGTTTTGTCAGGACTGGCTCTCCCAAGGCCGTCAGTAGTTCCAATGGAATGTTGTTTACTCCGGAGGCCTTGTTTTACTCAGGTCTTTCAGAGCTCTGTCAAACTCTTCACGCAGTATTGTTTCTCGCATTTCATCTTCATCTACATCCTCTTCCATTTCCATATTATTGTTCTCAAGTACATCGCCTTTGTATAGACCCTCTACATACACCTTCCACCTTTCTGCTTTCCCCTCTTTGCTTAGAACTTGGTTTCCAGCTGAGCTCTTGATATCCATACAAGTGGCTCTCTTTTCTCCAAAAGTCTCTTTAATTTTCCTGTAGGCGGTATCTATCTTACCCCTAGTAAGATAAGCCTCTACATCCTTACATTTGTCCTCTAGCCATGCCTGCTTAGCCATTTTGCACTTCCTGTCGCTCTTATTTTTGTGACGTTTGTATTCCTTTTTGCCTGCTTCATTTACTGCATTTTTATATTTTCTCCTTTCATCAATTAAATTCAATTTTTCTTCTGTTACCCAAGGATTTCTACTAGCCCTCGTCTTTTTACCTACTTGATCCTCTGCTGCCGTCACTACTTCATCCCTCAGAGCTATCCATTCGTCTTCTACTTTATTTCTTTCCCCCATTCCTGTCAATTGCTCCCTTATGCTGTCCCTGAAACTCTGTACAACCTCTGGTTTAGTCAGTTTATAGGTCCCACCTCCTTAAATTCCCACCTTTTTGCAATTTCTTCACATTTAATCTACAGTTCATAACCAATAGATTGTGGTCAGAGTCCACATCTGCCACTGGAAATGTCCTGCAATTTAAGACCTAGTTCCTAAATCTCTGTATTACCATTATATAATTCTTCCATGTGTACAACCTTCTTGTATGATTCATGAACCAAGTGTTATCTATGATTCTGTGCAAAATTCTAACAGACGGCTTTCTCTTTCTTTTCTTAGCCCCAATCCATATTCACCTACTATGTTTCCTTCTCTCTCTTTTCCTACTGTCGAATTCCAGTCACCCATCACTCCTTCTCTCCCTTTTCCTACTGTCGAATTCCAGTCACCCATGACTATTAAATTTCCGTCTCCCTTCACTACCTGAATAATTTCTTTTATCTCATCACACATTTCTTCAATTTCTTCGTCATCTGCAGAGCTAGTTGGCATATAAACTTGTACTACTGCAGTAGGCATGGGCTTCGTGTCTGTCTTGGCCACTATAATACGTTCACTATGCTGTTTGTAGTAGCTCACCCGCACTCCTATTTTTTATTCATTATTAAACCTACTCCTGCGTTTCCCCTTTTTGAATTTGTATTGATAACCCTGTATTCACCTGACCAGAAGTCTTGTTCCTCCTGCCACCGAACTTCACTAATTCCCACCATATCTAAATTTAACCTATCCATTTCCCTTTTTAAATTTTCTAACCTACCTGCCCGATTAAGGGATCTGACATTCAACGCTCCGATCCGTAGAATGCCAGTTTTCTTTCTCCTGATGACGACGTCCTCGAGAGTAGTCCCCGCCCGGAGATCCGAATGGGGGACTATTTTACCTCCGGAATATTTTACCCAAGAGGACGCCATCATCATTTAACCATAAAGGAAAGTTGCATGCCCTCGGGAAAAATACGGTTGTAGTTTCCCCTTGCTTACAGCCGTTCGTAGTACCACAACAGGAAGGCCGTTTTGGTTAATGTTACAATGCCAGATCAGTCAATCATCCAGACTGTTGCCCATGCAACTACTGAAAAGGCTGCTGCCCCTCTTCAGCAACCACACGTTTGTCTGGCCTCTCAACAGATACCCCTCCGTTGTGGTTGCACCTACGGGTACGGTTATCTGTATCGTTGAGGCACGCAAGCCTCCCCACCAACAGCAAGGTCCATGGTTCATGGGAGGGGGGGGGGGGGGGGGCAATCTCGTATAGCGTGTGGAAAGAACGAACACCTATAACTTTCAGTACGAGCTCTGATTTCCATTATTATCGTAGTGATCGTTTCTCCCTATGTAAGTCGATGTTAACAAAATATTTTAGCATTCGGAGGAGAAAGTTGATGATTGGAATTTCGTGAGAAGATTCCGTCGCAACAAAAAACGCCTGTCTTTCAACGATGTCCAGCCCAAATCCTGTAATTTCAGTGACACTCTCTCCCATATTTCGCGATAATACGATAGTATAAAACGTGCTGCCCTTCTTTGAACTTTTTCGATGTAGTCCATCCCACACAGCGCAGGGCGGACAAGTGTAGTGTAGGCGGTCTCCTTAGTAGGTCTGTTACATTTTCTAAGTGTCCTGCCAATAAAACGCAGCTTTTGGTTAGCCTTCCCCACAACATTTTCTGTGTGTTCCTTTTGACTTAAGTTGTTCGTAATTGTAATTCCTAGGTATTTAGTTGAATTTACGGCTTTTATATTTGATTGATTTATCGTGTAACCGAAGTTTAACGGATTACTTTTAGCACTCGTGTGGATGACCTCACACTTTTCGTTATTTAGGGTCAACTGCCAATTTTCGCATTATTCAGATATCTTTTCTAAATCGTTTTGCAATTTGTTTTGATCTTCTGATGACTTTATTAGTCGATAAACGACAACGTCTCTACAAACTACCTAAGACGGCTGCTCTGATTGTCTCCCGAATCGTTTATATAGATAAGGAACAGCAAAGGGCCTATAACACTACCTTGGGGAACGCCAGAACTCACTTCTGTTTTACTGGATGGCTTTCTGTCCATTGCTACGAACTGTGACCTCCCTGACAGGAAATCACAAATCCAGTCACATAACTGAAACGATATTCCATAAGCACGCAAATTCACTGTAAGCCGCCTTTGTGGTATAGTGTCAAAAGCCTTCTGGAAATTAAGAAATACTGAATCGATCTGAAATCCATTGTCAATAGCACTCAGCATTTCATGCGAATAAAGAGCTAGTTGTGTTTCACAAGAACGATGTTTTCTAAACCCATGTTGTCTGTGTGTCAATAGACCGTTTTCTTCGAGATAGTTCATAATGTTCCAACACAATATATGTTCCAGAATCCTGCTGCATATCGACGTTAAAGATATGGGTCTGTAATTAAGTGGATAACTCCTACTAACTTTCTTGAAGATTGGTGTGACCTGTGCAACTTTCCAGTCTTTGGGTACGAATGTTTCGTTGAGTTAACGGTTCTATATGATTGCAAGTACGGAGCTAATGCATCAGCATACTCTGAAAGCAACCTGATTGGTATAGAAAAAAATCGGAGGCATTAGAACTTGAATGCACCTCGTACTATTAGCTCTTGGAGCTCTGGTACTTTCCCAACATAGCCACGACAATTTACAACTGTTATTCCGATGGTTCCATTATCTACGTTCTTCCTGTGTTCGGCCTGCACCCTTTGTGGCTGAAGCCCTTCTTGTGTTTTCCCGAGACCATCTAACATAAAAAACTGCCCAGTCCACGCCACACACTTCCTGCTACCCGTGTAGCCGCCTCCTGCTGTAGTGTTTATTAAAATAAGAAGATGAGAAGAAAAGAAAAGGTTGAAAATGTGGTATGAAATGGTGAATAAAAAGGGGTTTTTTAAAATCGTAAATGTTGCAAATCGGACTTCGTATTACAGAAAAGCTATAGGACTTCGTGATTCGGAAAAGCTATTGTTGGAGTGGTCCTTGTGGCGCTTTTGAGCAAAAGTTAAACCAATTTCCACTACAAAAATTATTGAAAAAGAACAGAGAATAACAAAATGTAACTGACAGGGGGAAATGGCGTAGATAAAAGTTCATCATTTACCATGTTAACATGTCTTTTTTCGTGCGGCGTCCAGGTCTTCAAAAATCTCCTACTTCATTTCTGCGTGAAAAGTCTGCTCCGCAATCTTGCAATTGTACAGGAATCACTAATTTATACAAATGAAAATCATCTTGATACTGAATGCAATTTAATTTACTTTGCTACTTCCATCCTCCGAATTTCATGAAAACTTCCTCAATATGACTACACATTAAAATCAGATCAAGACTAGCTAATAAGATTTTTACGTCTGCCTTAAGCTTCCGCTCTCGAGACACAAAAAAAGAAACGTATAGAAAACAAAAAAGAGGTAGAATTTTACTATTTTCTGTGCCGTCGAGCGCTTATACCGCTGCGACGGTATAATTTACATCTTGAGGGGACGAGTGTAGCGCGGCGAAATTCAATGTCCCGCTACACTGCATATGGTGGACATGAACACCTGACCTATTCAGCAGAGCCCGAAACCCAACCATCCTTCGAGGAATCTGCAGCCCACACGGTCGCAGAACCGTCTCAGCCTCTGATTCAGACCCTCCAGTCGGCTCTGCACCAGAGGTCCGCAATCGGTCCTGTCGATGGTCAGCTCTGCTTTCATCTTGCGCCGGCCGCGGTGGTCTAGCGGTTCTCGGCGCTCAGTCCGGAACCGCGCGACTGCTACGGTCGCAGGTTCGAATCCTGCCTCGGGCATGGATGTGTGTGATGTCCTTAGGTTAGTTAGGTTTAAGTAGTTCTAACTTCTAGGGGACTGATGACCACAGCAGTTGAGTCCCATAGTGCTCAGAGCCATCTGAACCATTTTTTTCATCTTGCTAGCGAGACTGGCAGCCTTTACCACAGTTACTTCCCTGTTGCTGCTCGGGTTGTTGCATGTATACGATAAGTAATTAGTGACAAGAAGACGTGCATTTTTGATAAGAATATGTTTGTGTTATTTAGCATGTTTTTGATGAATTTTAAATTTAAATTTTCCTGGTATTCGAAATGAACGAAAAAGCGGGATTCGAATCACAGTGTTCTCGATTGCTAGTCTCCATCGCTACAGATCCACAAATCCTTATTTAGTACACACAGTTTCCCGAAAACTTCAAAGCCAACTCCTGCTGGCCGCTCGAAACCAGAGAGAACCTCTTCTGATGCAAAGTGACACACGTCAATGGTACCGACGTGAGCCACCACCTGCATTTGGCTGCACCCTGTGCTCTTCGTGGTATGCGGGAGGATCCGTTCCACATCTGGAATGACTCCACCCGGTATGCACAGGGAGTGCACGTTGGTTTTCTTTTCCTTCCTGGCAGCCATGTCCCAAAGGGGCTCCATAACGCGCCTAACGTTGAAGCTCCCAACCTCTGTGATTGTCCGCATCTTGAAGGCTGAGAGGTTTCCTCTGAAATAGGACACGCGACAGCATCTGGCTCAGCGACAGCGTCAGCCACAGCCACAGACAGCGCCTGGAACCTGTTTGTCAGACGAACCTTACGTGCGCCCCTGCGAAGTCTTTCGCCGCCTCCTACGCCCTGCCACTTGACCACAGGTGAGGGGTCAACCCCAGTGCGAGCAGTAACAGGTTTTTCCACCGGTGAGGACCGATCGGAGGACTCGGACGTCCTTGAAGTCCGTTGGAACTGCACGGCTGGCCCACAACAGTGGTGCCCATCCACTGCAGCCTCAAGCTGTGTAACCGAAGCCATCACAGCCTGAAGCTGAGAGCGAAGTGTCGCCACCTGCACACAACAGCCGGCCAGGGTGGCCGAGTTGTTCTAGGCGCTACAGTCTGGAACCACGCGACCGCTACGGTCGCAGATTCGAATCCTCCCTCAGGTATGGATGGGTGTGATGTCCTTAGGTTAGTTAGGTTTAAGTAGGTCTAGGGGACTAATGACCTCAGAAGTTAAGTCCCATAGTACTCAGAGACATTTGAACCATTTTTGCACGCAACAATCGCTGTCCCTGTCCATACTAAAGACCGTGGAAAACTAAACTATGCAGATAAACGGACTATCTGCACGAGCTGTGCAGCTCTATTGTAAACCCTAACGAAAACGCAGGAACTGTGTCTAATAAATTAGATTAACAAGCAGAGATTCAAAAAACCTAACTGCCGAAGCACTCAGGTGAAACTAAATAATTAGCCCCTGATAAGGAACTTGTAATACGTCACAAAATAGACTTATTTTCCGACGCAAACGAAAACGCGAAAACTGTGGCTATTAGATATTAAATAAACACGCAGAAACACAAGAAACTAAACTATTAAAGCACACAGATCATATAATAAAATTCTCTCCTGGTTAGGAACTCGTAAATGTCACAAAATCGGTTACTTCCCTATTGCTTCTTGTGTCGTGGCCTGCTACTGCTACCTGTATGCGATATGTAATTAGTAACAAGACGATGTGCATTTTTTGATGAGAAAATGTTCGTGTTATTTAGCATGTTTTTGATGAATTTTATACTTAAATTTTCTAGTTATTCGGAATGAGCGAAAAAAAAAGAAAAACCAAAGCGTGATTCGAATCGCAGTGTTCTTGATTACTTGTCTCCATTGCTACAGATCCACGAATCCTTTATTTAGTATATACAGTTTCTCGCAAAACTACAAAGCCAATTTTCTCCGTAATCTTGTCAAAATCGTTAAAAACAATTTGTTTCTCAGCACTGCTAACGGTGTTCTGTGCGCTTGTTTCACAACGAAGCAGGAAGCCGTGTCGGCCAATTTCACAATACGTATTAACAGCGCGGCAACCGGAGCACAACAGTACAGAGACTGCGATTGCACACGATTTTTCAAATGCAAACTACGTAGTCAAAGTATGATTAAGAAATACGTCTCAGAGTGTTAATACAGTAGAATATTTTGAAGTTTCATTTATAGTGACACACTGATAAGATATCTAATAAATAATTTGGACGTACTTCCAAGAGCGCAACAGCACCAGTGAACGTGTGCTATGGCTGCTGACCAATCATAGCGATTGTGTTTGATATTTTTACGATGAACGATGTATGGAGAGGTAGCCTTTAGACGTAATCAGAAAGAACCAGCGGAATAAAATAGCAGTCCTGCACGGTGTTTAAAAAGAGTGTCGTATTTTCCTACAGGAGCTGGTATTGATAAAAAATGGAAGGGCGAAACGTCACATGTGCTTGAGAGAAGTAAATCAAAAATAATCGTGATGCAGACACACACTTAATATCCGATGCTGGAACAAATGTTCGCAACGGAATGATTAACGCTGTGGAGGATCACAGCCCTAGCAATCTGTGCTCGAACATTATGAATCACCTCGAAGTAACGATTTATTGACAGTCATCACGGACTCAGAGAATAACTTTCTTATGAAACACAACTGGATCTAACGCAAGTAGCTCTTTATTCTCACGAACTAATGTGGGCTGTCGACAGGGGACGTCAAAAAGACATTATATACTTCCAGAAGGCTTTTGACATCGTTCTTCGCACTTCTAATTGAAATGCGTGCCTATAGAGTACCGTCTCGGTTGTGCAACTGGATTCGTGATTTTTTGTAAGAAAGGTCAAAGATCGTAACAATTGGCAGGAAGTCATCTTGTAAAACAGAAGTAATATCTGACGTTCCCTAAGGAAGTGTTACAGGTCCTCTGTTGTTTCTGATTTGAACTACATAAACAATTTAGGAGACAATCTCAGCAATCCTCTTAGATCGTTTTCAGCCGATACTGCCATTTACCTCACTGTAAACTCATCAGATGATTCAAACAAATTGCAAAATCATTTAGACAAGATATCTATAATATGCAAAAAGTGACAACTGATTGTAGATAATCAAATCTCTGGAGTGATCCACATGAGTACTATAAACAATCCGCTAAATTTCAGTTACACGATAAAGCACGCAAATCTAAATACAGTACTTAGGAATTACAGCTACGAATAACTGAAATTGGAACCATCACATAGATAATGTTTTGGAGCAAGCGCAAACAAAAGACTGCGATTTATTGGCAGAACAGTTAGAAAATGTAACAAATCTAGCAAAGCGACCGCTTAAACTACACTTGTCCATCATCTTCTGGAGTACTGCTGCGCTCTGTGAAATCCGCATCAGATAGGAGAGGACGTCGAAAAAGTTCAAAGAAGGGCATCTTCTTTGGCATTATCTCGAAATAAGGGAGATAGTGCCTCGGATATGATACACGAATTGGGGCGGCAGTCACCAAAACAAAGGTGTTTTTCCGCTGCGGCAAGACCTTCTCATGAAATTTCGATCACCAGATTTTCCTCAGAGTGGGAAAATATGCTGTTGGCTCCCACCTACATACAGAAAAATGAGCATCATAATAAAATAAGAGAAATCAGAGCTCCACGGAAAGATTTAAGACTTAGTTTTCCCGCGGGCTGTTCATGAGTGGGACGGTAGAGAAGCAGGTAAAATGTGGTTGTATAAACCCCCTGCCAGGCACTTAATTATGAACTACAGAGTTTTCATGTAGATGTAGCTGAAGGTGGGGAACACCCATGTGCTGATTGACTGGAGTAGATAGTCTCTTCCTGGTCATATCTAATATTTTTAAAAGACACATTTTAAGTGATCCATGTTTCTGACAAAAAGGCATGATATGAACAAGCATCTAAATAAGTCATGAAATCACCAAAATTACAAACATTGAATACTGACTATGAGAAGTAAGTAAACAAACCTCCCATTGGTGAAATTACTTGGTAGGGACGGAGTTAGCCCATGAGCATGTACCTCAGGTAGTGAAATTGTCTCGACATGTTGTAAGTAACTTTTTTGTATGTTGGCTGCGCTATAGACTGTATAAATATCGCTGACAGCGCTCTGCGCCCTCGCGAAGAGATTCTGTGGTTGGACGGACTAGCAGTTAACGAGTGGATAGAGAAGTGTATGAACATGTTTTTTCTTAGTGGAGACTCTGCGTTGGTAGGCCCTCAATGGGGCGAGTCTCAGCCCTCTTTACCCCATTAAAACAAACGCATGTGGTTAAGGTTTCTAAAATTATTGTACTCAGAGAGGACGAAATCTACAAAATGACGCCCATTCACAGACTGCCGCCTCACTCGCATGGAGCCACTCAATAGCTGTAGTTCACATAGCTGAAGTCAACTGAGAAAGTGTCAAAGGTGCTATACCTGGGCTTAAAACAGGCGTGATACCATATAAGACCTGAAACAAAGATACAGAGAAATGTGACAGGATGACCACTTACAAAAAACGTGGGTGAACCAGTCGCCCTGTTAACACATTAAGAATATGTCCCTAAAATTATAGGTAACGAGTTGGCCATGTAACGAAACCTTAAAAGTCTCACCACATTCATTCGAACGTAACCTAAAACACAGGACAGATCCATCGGCAAATCTACTGTCGCCCTCTGCTAACAAAATAAAACACAGTCCAGCAAAATGAGGCGCACAGTGATCTGTACACCACAAGCACGAGCACCACACGTTGCAGGGTCCTCTCGCTGAAGCAGGAAGCCATGCGTCATAGGACAGTGGCCTGTGCTGAGACGAGTAAGGAGAACCTCGTCCCGATTGAGTGGCTGGAAGAAGAATACACCACCGCTCTCTTGTAGGCTTTACTAGATGGTGCTTATTGTCATGGCCGGCCGGAGTGGCCAAGCGGTTCTAGGCGCTACAGTCTGGAACGGCGCCTCGGGCATGGATGTGTGTGATGTCCTTAGGTTAGTTAGGCTTAAGCAGTTCTAAGTTCTAGGGGACTGATGACCTCAGAAGTTAAGTCCCATAATGCTCAGAGCCATTTTACCCATTTTCGGCTTGTTGTCTGCCATTTCCCATATTCCCTGGCGCCCAGCTGAAAAAAACCTCCTTCCCCAGCCGTTGTAGCTGGAAGAGGGCATCCTGATTATTTTGGACTACTTTATCGGATGGATACAAGCGTGCAGAGATTGAAGGGGACTCAAGGAGTCAGAAGAGACAAAAAATTTAGTACTCGAATGACCAGGAATTTAGCAGACATGGCATATCTCATCTGCTCCAGCGCCCTCAAAAACGTAGATAGTTCGGGATCAAATACAGTGAACTCTGGAGGCAAGTAAATCTTCAGGAAACGACCTGAAAAAGTACAAAAGAACACAGCGACAAATGGAGTCCCCCTTTTTAGAGCCATCCGCGAAGACAGCTACATAGTTGTGCTGCTCATTTAAAACGTCGAAAATAACGCATTAAAACAGTAGCAGTAGTGAAGTCACTCCTGCACTAAATCTAAGATTACTCTGGGCCTCTGCAGAAATGAGGGTGGTAGTCGATTAAAACGACGGATTTGAGCCTGGACATGCCGCGCACTGAGGGACTCGAGCACACACTTACCATGGATAATAAATGGCCTCGTTGCCCGTGGACGGTTTGTAAAGAGGCGTTCTGTAGCTGGACGAGCAACGGCATGGTATGCTGGGGAAGTGGGAGTAGCCAGGAGCTGACAGTTCCCACGCAGCATGAGAAACTGCCACCGGATAGTAAGTGGCGGTTCACCAGCCTCAGCACGAACACTGCAGTGGGGCTGGTCCTGATCCCCTCACAGCGTACAGCGTCATGATTTTCAGGTACGATGGCCTCGCTGACCAGAATATTGTGCAGCCGTGATCGAACGAAAGCCCTATAAACCGGGAACAGAAGAGTCCTTTCCACTCCCCAAGACCTGTGGCTAAGACACTTCAGAATATTCAGTACCTTCTGGGTCCTTACCTTCACGTCTTTCAGGTATAGTAACCACGACAGCTAGAAGAAAAAAATGTGAGCCAAAAACCGCACAGAGTCTTCAAAAGGGAGAATCGTGTTGCACACATGCAATTCAGGTACATTACAAATACAACGAGAAGGATTAAAATGAACACACACACTTATCTATAGAAAACTGAAAACCCGTCATTGCAACCCACTCCACTAACCTCCGCACTGCAAGTTGCAACTGACACGTCACTGTTGTAACACTGGAGGAGTAACAGAAAACAGCTAAATTGTCCACACATAATATTCACTGTACAGGATTTCTTGTGGTAGACGTCATGCTGTTTTACCCATGGCGAAGTCGGTAACACTTTAAACGGTGCCCTGAGAAACAACATTTTCCTGTTCAAAACGATCCAACAGCACGTCACCAACTCAGGATCTAAGAAAGCGCTGAGACAGGAAGAACCGTATGAAGATGGGGAAGTGGATACGAAATGCTGTGTTCCTCTAGAATACTGTGTCTCCCAGAAATGCCGCACATCTTTATGATATAAAAGAATATAGCGAGACAGTGATATTTACATAGTAAAGCCTGCTGAATAGCCGCCTATAGCAGAGTCAGGTTGTCAACAGTGGATCGAAATCTCAGCAATCCGCACTAGACCGGTTAAGGAGTTGAATTATCTCTGAGACCAGACGATGGTTAATCATTCGCTCTGCACCCTTTCCTACACAGCTTGTTAATGTGACGCTCTGACAACTACTGGACCATGTGCAGTCCTTTCCTGGTTTGAGGACAAGTATCAGAATTGCCTCTCAGTTGCCTGACTGCCTTATAAAATTGAAACATTCGAAGAGGATTTCCATTGATACTGTTGGCAAGTGTCTAAGCGTGCATTACCGGATCTGGTTGTGACTGGGTGCAGTATCACGAGTGTCGGACAGTGCCGACTCCAGCTCCCACATGGAGAAAGGATAGTTGCAAGACTCAGAATATTGCGACCTGTAGACCAGCATGACTCTCTCTGCAGTCGCACGGTAGTGGAAAACACTGGATACTGACTGACACTGGCCATAGTCGCTGCATAATTATCTGCTGTTTTCTGAGATATGTCTCTGGGTGTTGTCTGGAGACACCCTTGTTTCTGCACTGATGCTATTGGTAAATTACTGTGTTTACCGAAATCCTTCCGACGCGATGGAGTACAGAAACGCTTGTCATGACCTCCTCTTGCTCTCCTTAATTATGATCGAGCCCTGGCTCTCAAAACTTGCAAGTTTGTCAGTTTGTCTGTAGTTGAGTGGCCTCTCCTGTGTATCTGAATTGCTTTCATGAATCCACCAAGGTACTGGTTGCCTCCCAAGACAACCTGCAGACTTGAGGTGGATTAGTCAGTGGCATGGTTGATAACTCGAGTTATGTGGACCACCCATTCCTGGAGGCTGTTGCGACGTTCAGACACAGCCAGCTGCCTGAACAGTGTCCAGTTAGCCCTGCTGACCATTCATTTTGCTAGCTTCTCTTCAAGTGAACCTCCATCGTTGGTGGATTCACATTGGGAAGTGGTCATTGGAATGCAGTTCATTAGTTATTGCCGACCATCCTTTGTCTGCAAAGGCGGGAGAGCAGAAAGAGAGGATGATAGCTGAGGACGACATAGTAGCAACCGAGAAGTGAGTGGGACTGCCTGGATTCAGGATCCACAGCTCATGAGACATCATACTGTTCTCCAACACCCGACCTCTATGGCAAGTATAATACAAGCCCTATAATATATTATGGACAGTGAAATCATGCAGCAGGGAGTTGTTCAATAAAGCCTCAGAGGCTGTTGCATCCTGTGGAGGTAGATACAGGGAGAAGATATTCTGGCCCACATGAACAGAAATAGCTACTACTTGTAGGTCAGAAACCAAGGAAAGAACAAGGGAGAGCCGTGTGTTATTGACGAATGCAGAAACTCCTCCCTTAGCTCCTTCCCAAGTCAGGTTATCCTTTCAGTGAAAGATCCAGCCCCAAAGCACAGGAGTGCCAGTTGGCTCTGAAATGTTTTTCCTGTAAACACAATCACAGGGGGTGTGCCTGAGACAGAAGTTTCAGTTGCTCTACATGAGTCCTGAAACCATGTACGTTCCGCTATAATATGGCAGTGACATGTCATGGCGGTAGCACTTCAATATGTGTTTCGTCGCCATGGGGAGCCTGCAAAAGGTGGAAGTTCAGTCTTAGGGCAAGAAAATTGCAACCCATGGCTCTGAAGCAGATCCAGTAGAATCATCAAGTATAACAGTATCGACATTGGCTGACGGTCTACTGCCTGTTTTCGCCTAAGGTAGAAGCTTTACATTTGCTTTTTGGTCGGGGTGGGGGGGGGGGGTGGGGGCGGGGGTGGGGGGGCTTTGTAGGAGGTACCACAGCAGCAGTGGAGGCTGTGCCTGGTTTTTACACCTGGCACTGCCTTTTGAGGTGCTGGGATCTCCGCAGTGGTGGCAACTGTCACTTACTCTGACTTTCTGAGGAGGGCTATGGGCTCTGAAACCACTGCAGATTGACAAATGCACTGACAGACGCAGGTACTACTGTTTAAACAACCAATCTCCGTTTGTGCAGAAGTGTTGTCTTCGAAATAAGCTTGTTAAGGGCCAAAGCAAAAGATGTAGTAAAGGTGGAAGGCTGCATCGCTTTATAGATCTTCTTGGCTTCACCATGGGCAACGGCCTTGCCGCAGTGGATACACCGGTTCCCGTCAGATCACCGAAGTTAAGGGCTGTCGGGCGTGGACGGCACTTGGATGGGTGACCATCTGGGCTGCCACGCGCTGTTGCCGTTTTTCGGGTGCACTCAGCCTCGTGATGCCAATTGAGGAGCTACTCGACCGAATAGCGGTGGCTCCATCTAAAGAAAACCATCATAACGACAGGGAGAGCGGTGTGCTGACCACACGCCCCTCCTATCTGCATCCTCAGCTGAGGATGACACGGCGGTCGGATGGTCCTGATGGGCCACTTATGGCCTGAATACGGATTCCTTTTTTTGGCTTCACCATATAAGATGCTCTTCGATGTTTTAATTTTCTGCATCTCTCTTTCGTCAAGAAAGATACTGCAGTCCCTACTCCAGGGAGGGTCACCCCCAGAGAAAACTACACATTTTGGAGGAGAGGAGCAACCAAATTCCTCATGGGCAGCTTTGCCTTTTTTTCCACAAGTTGCTTCACCCTTATATCATAAAGTGGTGTGCCCAAGGTGCTGGCATTTAAAACAGAGCTGGGGACATAGGGCCATATGCTTAAGAGAAGGAAACCTTTCTTGATGTGCTCTGGGAGTTTCGTGCTATTGAAGGTAAGGGAAGGAATTAGATGCTAAAAGATCCTTATCCACCCTTTTCAATATATTTTGCACATCAAAGGTCCCTTCTTGTGCCCACTCATCTCTCAGTTCCTCATTGGGAATGTCGAACAGATCTCTTCATGATACAACATATGTGCTGTAATTTAAGGTGTTATGGAGCTCCGTTTCTATGGCATTTCGCCAAGACGTTTAGCTTTTCAGAGGTATGTCGCTTTTTGGGAATTAGCAGTTTCAACCAACAGCGTTCCAATACGCAATCACTTGAGGTATTTCGATGTACCTGCGGTGCCCTCTAACCCCTTTTGAATACGAAAAGGCGATACCTTATCAGCTTTCTGTTACTAGTGAGTGGAGAAATCTGTACATGTTCTGAGTCTGGAGGACTAGTTACGTGTGGTCTCTCATCAGACTGGGTATTGGTACCTACCAGCACCCCATCCAACCCGCAGGGGGGAGGATGAGAAGAAAATTTCGAGGATTCCATCTCGGTCACACGAGTAGCTAGGGAAATAAGTCCACCTAGACAACTGAGATGTGGCGAATACCCCATAGGCTCCCCGCTAATGACTGTTCCACCTCAAAAGCAGTGCATCTAACTTCATTCAGCACACTATAATATTGAGGGTTTTTTCATAGAGTTTTTTACCATTCTTTGTTAAATGGGTCGTCTAGCCAAGATTCCCGTTCCCCGTGACACACAACATTCCACTGCTGCGCCGCATGGTGGTCGCTGAAGCATGCCCAGAACTTACAGTGACATGGGCTGGCAGTCCTTAGCATTCCCCAGGTGAGGGACTGCGACATCAGGAAGCGTGTATCAAGTTGGCCCCAGAGGGAGTGAATCCGAAAATGATTCTGAACTTTCAGTTCATGGTGGTCCTGACATGTTATGCTCGCCACTACCGGGGTTCGATGTAAGCAGATCAGTGATATCGTGTGTGGCTACCAGAACCGTCTTGCGGAGGACTCAAGCACTGGACCCCCGCCTTGCTAATGGAATCTGCTGGCCCAGTTGAGACTGAAAGCTGCATAGTACTGATGCGTTCAGTGCCAAGTCCAGAGACGATGTCTTTAATTTCTTGTTAGTAAGGAACTGACTGCTCACTTACTCCTGCCAAGAATCTTGACACTAATCCTCTTAAAGCTATACTGGTCCACCAATGGCGTACTTTCTTCCTTGTAACAAAATCTCCCACCAGAAGAGCCGAAACATTAAAAACCGATAATTGTCCTCCCCACATGAGCTAAAAACGTCGCACAACGTGTTACGTCCTCCTTGGGTCACATCAGTTTCACCGATCAGTGTCCTCTTAAGCAGCAGCTGACCTCGCATCGCAGGTCGTGAGAAAAGATAAAACACTGTGCGCGAGGCTTTCCGTCAATTCTGTGGTACCTTCTTAACCTGTAATATGGAAACAGACAAGCCAACGGCTTGCCACTTTTCAGAAGTGTCCCATAATTTTACGTCCGCAAACCAGCACCTGTTGAGATATCGGCCCTTTTACTTTGACAGATAAAGTGTTTTATGAATTTCCTGGCAGATTAAAAATGTGTGCCAGATTGCCACTTAAAGCTACCACTTTTGGCTTCCACGGCAATGGGCTTTACCAACTGTTTCAAACATTCGTTCTGTTTCTCAATTCTTTGTAACTTTTCGTCATCAAGGAGGTGGAGATGTTGTAGGATCCCTTTTCATTATCGAAATATTCACTTAGTTTTCTTCTTAACTACAGAAAGATGCCAGTCCGCTGAACAAACACGCTGAGCTATCGTTGGTTGGTTGGGGGAAGAGACCAAACAGCGAGGTTATCGGTCTCATAGGTTTAGGGAAGGATGGGGAAGGAAGTCGGCCGTGCCCTTTCAAAGGAACCATCCCGGCATTTGCCTGGAGCGATTTAGGGAAATCACGGAAAATCTAAATCAGGATGGCCGGACGCGGGATTGAACCGTCGCTGAGCTATCGTACTTGCACTTGAGCTACCCGAGCATGACTCACAATCCGTACTCGCAGATTTCCGTCCGCCAGTACCTCGTCTTCTATCTTTCAAACTTCACAGAACTTCTTGTGCCCCTAACTTGCAGGACTAGCACTCCTAGACGAAATGATACTGCGGAGACCTGGCTTAGACACGACCTGGAAGACTGATTATAGAATGGAAAACATTCATTACGGACGTGTAGTGCTTACGGTTGAGGCTTCACAACATAGTAAATTATCACAAGGCGCACTAAGGCAGATGCACATCTTCGAGCAGCTGCGGAGGTCACGCATCAAGAGCGCTTCAGGATCAGTCCATGGACTGTGATTCTCGCTGAAAGGCTCACACGGCAAACACATTACCAAAGAGGCTAACAGGTGCTACGTGATCAAATACCAGCGCTACTGGAGAAAATTAGCCTCGCAGAGAGACAAATGACTATTGTTTATGCACAAGAGGCACCACTCCATGTTCTACGTATCGTGTGACTCTTCCTCACCGCGGCGTTTCATGGTCGATCGAGTACTCAAAGAGGTCCGATACCAAGGGGTCATAGTTCAGCCGATCTCAATCCTTGGGATTTACGCCTGTGGAGAACTTAAACGCCCATTCATAACGTGCAAACACTACGGGAGCGTGTGACCGATGCATGGGACAAAATCAGAATGGAGCCACACATGTCTGAATGAGAGCGTGATTCTCTGCAAACAAGTGCTGAAGGACGTGCTAGGATGCTTGGTAATCAAACGCCGCCTGTAGTGTTTACTTCTAAGCAACAGAGAGACGGGTATGAGAGTACAGACTGTGACATATCTCAACAGTTACTGGTTTCCAGACATATAAATGTAGAAACTTTTCTCCTATCTTTGACCAGTACTACGTCCTGTAGGAATATGTTACACATTCTTTTTTTTTTTTTTTTTTGTAAAAACCTTGGTACATCCTAACGCACTCAGTAGCGTACGACCTGATCTCTAGTGACTCTTAGCACGTAACTCAAATGCTTATTTCCTTTGCCTGCTTCAACATGCGGCGTGGGAATCCTCAGCAACTGTACAAAACAACACGACAGTAACGGTATAAACGTTTACTTCGGAGAAGTGTTTTTTTTCCTTACTGTTGTAAGGGTTCTAATAAGAGCAAACTAATCCATACTCTATTCATCGTAGTACTTGGAACACGCATTTAGGTGATTGTTCATATGGAACTAGCAAGACAGATGACTTGTAGCACGTAGACTGTCTACCGAATACGCCGACATGTTTGTGTTATGCCCACAAACAACAGAAAAATTAAAGGTTGCATGGGTCACCTAAGCTCCATCCAGTTTAATGGCCCCTCGTCCTTATGGAAAATATAAACGTTCGTACACCACAAAGTGAGCAATCTCCATCTACCGAACAGCAAGACTTAGACTATGATGCATAGAACCTGCAGACTACAAGAGAAGGAGAACCTCTTCGACGAACTGTAACACTTGCAGTGCTTTGATGAGTACTTGACGAATCGTGTTCACCTACCCGACAAAATCGATAAAGAATGAGGGACACAGAGTAAAAAATTAAACTTAAATGTCGTTTATGTGCACTACGGTATACCTATCGCCCGTAAAATACGTACACTCCTCCGTAAATACGACACCCTCTTTATTTTTGTCCCCACCAGCTGAGTTAAAATGTCTGTCCTGAATGTTAAAATAGATCTCATGTTTACCTACCAATAATGGACGAATTTTAACTCCATCGACAGAATTTCGGAGAGAAATTTTCTGATTATTTTTGTTTAGGGTATCCGTGGATTCCTGTTGCTGGTTATAGAGTAATGGCATTTCATTTGATGTCTGTCGTCTGCTTATCTCTGTATTCGTATTACACTGAGGAGATCTGCACAACAGTGTAAATGTGAGTGTGTATGTTTCGTCTGAAAGCAAACTTGTTCAGTATACTCGCGGTTCTAGCTGTTGAAAAGAATAGTCTTCACTTTACTCTTGAGCCTCGATGTTGCATTCAGTGCTGACAGGTTCAATCTCGGGTACGTTTTTTCCACAGTCATTTGAAGTTTCACAGAGGCAGACAACAGTGTGGATAGGTTTACTGATGAAGGATTCGGTCACATGCATCTAACGTGTCGGTTCACTGAACGCAGTGGAAGACCTTCAAATCGGCGCTATACTGAGATGTTCACACCAAACACATGAGAGTACTTTTGCATCTATACACAGACGCCAACGACGAACCACATTCTCCAAGAGTGTAGTAAATTGACACCATGAATCATGCAGG
This sequence comes from Schistocerca gregaria, assembly GCF_023897955.1. NCBI lineage: Eukaryota > Metazoa > Arthropoda > Insecta > Orthoptera > Acrididae > Schistocerca > Schistocerca gregaria. The sequence continues at coordinate 56,106,489 of NC_064925.1, read as the reverse complement.
GCTGTCCATAAATCCGTAAGAGTACGAAGGGGTGCAGATCTCTTTTGAACAGCACGTTGCAAGGAATTCCAGGTATGCTCAATAATGTTCTTGTCTGGAGAGTTTCGTGGACAGCGGAAGCCTGTTGATGGCCCAACATTGAAATCTGCAGCACTTCGCACTTCTGTCACGTTGAACGATTCTATTCAGTCCTCGGTGGTCCCGTTCTTACAGGATCTTTTTCCGGCCGCAGCGATGCCGGAGATTTCATGCTTTACCAGATTCCTGATATTCGCGATACACTCGTGAAATGGTAGCTCGGAAAAATTCCACTTCATCTCCTCCTCGGAGATGCTGAGTCTTATCGCTCGTGCTCTGATTATAACACCACGTTCAGACTCAATTAAACCTAGATAACTTCCCATTGTAGCAGCAATAACCGATCTAACAACTGCGACACACACTTGTTATCTTATATAGGCGTTGCCCACCGCAGCGCAATGTTTTGCCTAATAACATATCCGTGCTTTCGAATTCGCGTGTCTCTACCAGTTTCTTTGGCGATTCAATGTATTATGGCTGCGAGTATTAAGGTTACCCATCGGATCTTCACCCTGTGTCAACGACAGAGAACATTAACGTGAACCAAGTTCCGTACCATAGCTGCAAACACACATCAGTGCAGTGGCGCCCGTTTCGGAAGTCAGTCGATTCGAATCCTGGTGATTGATAAATGTTTCACTGGCAGTATTTGGCTGGTTGGTGGCGTAGGTTTTCTGATCCCTAGTCTTTGTGGCAATGTAGTCGATTAAATTTCGAAGCTATCCGCAGCATGTCAAGAAGTGAGGGCATGTGATGGTGATCCTTACGTTGAGGTCGACGTCCCTCTTCCTTATCTTTACCGCGTCATTACTGTGCAAAATATGGGTACGTTGCTGCCACCTCATCGGTCACACACAGAACTTGGAATGCACGTTCCCTAGGTTCAAATGGCTCTGAGCACTATGGGACTCAACTGCTGTGGTCATTAGTCCCCTAGAACTTAGAACTACTTAAACCTAACTAACCTAAGGACATCACACACATCCATGCCCGAGGCAGGATTCGAACCTGCGACCGTAGCAGTCGCACGGTTCCGGACTGCGCGCCTAGAACCGCGAGATCACCGCGACCGGCCGTTCCCTAGGTTTAGAACTGTCATCTTCATCAGTGGATTACCATACACATTATGTGATCGAAAGTATCCGAATAGCTAATAGTTGACGTTAATACGTGGTCTGTCTACACCACCTCATGGCGGCTTCAACTATGCTATGGTCACCTTGTGTGTGTGTGGAGGCCCTTTATTCCTAAACCGTGGAAACCAGAGAAGAACAGTGGGCTCTGTAATGAAGTCGACTTTCTAATTCATTGTAAAGGTGTTCTTTTGGATTCATATCGGGACTCTGGGCACGTCACTCCATTTCAGGAATGTTATTGCCCACAAACCATTTCTCACAGAAGCTGCATCAAGAACGAGGTGCAACGTCATGCTGAAAGAATCATCTTCTCAGAACAGTTTCCCTGCTTTAAACGTGTTCAAGTCATTCTACACTTATTGTTTTCTTAAACGCAGTAGCGGGATCACGTCATAACCACAGGAAACGTACCGTAACACCATATACGTCGTATTTCACTGTAGATAACGACCTCTAGGCATTCGCCAAACCAAACCCCTCTGTCTGATTGCTAATGGGTGTAAAGTGGTTTCCCAATAAAAATTTGGAGTTTCCAATCATCTAACTTGCAGTGACGTCGCCCTTTACACCACCTCATGCTTTAGTTGGTACTGACTACAGACACGTGTGGTTTATGAGGACCTCCTCGACCACTGTATCCCATTTTTTTAACTCCCTTACGCACACCCATTGTGCTATCTGGCAGGGCTGGTACCACTTTGTAACTCATAAGTGATTCCTTCTGCTGACTTCATGCGAGTTTTGACAACCAAGCCTCCAATTCCTGACGGTCCACTACCTTCAGTACGTGAGTTCTGCCTGGTCTTGGTTTAGTTGCGGTCGTTCGTTGGCGTTTCCACTCGACAATCACACCAACAGTCTGCTCGGGCAGTTTTAGAACGGTTGGAGTACCTCTGGATGGGTTAACACCTTTGGTAGCATCTACGGACTAGCCCACAGTCCAAATCAGTGAGGTCTCCTGACCGACCCATTTTGTTTTTGCTGCTTTTCTGCTGACAACACGATACTCCCATCCGCCTTTTATGCTCCTGTGTCCCCTCTCGTGACATCTAGCGGCTAATTTCGCTTTAAATATCGAAGCCCGCGTACTTCTGATGAGATTATCTTCTCTGAACTTTCGCGTTACACTATCATATGGGCTATGCCTACCTGTTACGAAACTGGAAGGGCCTCTCGATGTCTGTTTCTGTGCTTACTTCATAATGACTCCAGACACTGGAACAGTTCTCTTAAATTGCTCGAGCCAACGGCCTTGTCTTGTACGAGCCAACGGCCTTGCCGCAATGTTAACACCGGTCCCCGGCAGATCACCGAAATTAAGCGCTGTCGGGCTGGGCTAGTACTTGGATGGGTGACCATCCGGTCTGCCGAGCGCTATTGGCAAGCGGGGTGCACTCGGACCTTGTGTAGCAAACTGAGGAGCTACTTGACTGAAAAGTAGCGCTCCAGTCTTGTAGACCGACATGCGGCCGATAGAGCGGTGTGTTGACCACAAGACCATCCATATCCGTATCCAGTGACGCCCGTGGGCTGAGGATGACACGGCGGCCAGTTGGTACCGTTGGGCCTTCATGGCCTGTTCAGACGAAGTTTAGTTCAGTTTCTAGCGTTTTGTATGCGGTTTCGCTCCACAAGCACTTTTCGCGACTTTTACAGATACGTATGCCTTCCATTCGCCTTCTCAAATACAGATTTTATCTGATCGTCCCATTTCAGATCGCTTCCTGCAAGGGGAAGGTCGGGTAATATCAAACAGTAGACTGTATCAAAGGCCGTTTCCTTAATTCTAGCGCTAGTGGCAGTACGTATCTCTGTACTATAGCTGGACCCATGGAGCAATTAGACCGCAAACATGATTTCAAATCAAAATAGTAGTGAATTTGGAAATGGCAACAAGTTCGGTGATTCTAATGAGTTTTTCGGTGCACGAACTTAAATCTGGAGTGTTCTGTGTTGTATGCAGATAATATTACATTTTCATTGAAAACTGCTCTGCGGCATTTGAGGACGAGCTACATAAAGTATCATAACGTATTAACTGCTAGGTGGAAATGAATGAAACTGTGGGAACATGTTGCCAGAGGTGCTCTACCTGTGCACAGAAAGTTGGACATCACGTGGCGTGAGGTGACCGTGGCTATGGCTCCAAATTGGGCGAGCCGTTCAACACGATTTACCGATGCCTCTCCTTTAGTCTTCTTCCTGTTTCTTGTTCATCCTGGCTTCTGAGACCTTTTGTGAAGAGACACGATACAACACGTTCAGTAGTGGCGTGGGACAATCAGTCAAGTTACACAACAGTTAGTAATTTAATTTTTGTACCGCCGTTTTATTGGCATTTCTAGAAATAAAATCACTCTCATACTCTCATGCGGTGAGCAAATTTTATGTAACAGTTTGTATGTGTAATGAGACTTTTTACGTAGCAAATCGGTCTAATGAATTAATTAATCTGCATTACAGTGTTGCTAAGCAACGTGATCAACAAAGTGATATGTGTCTCAATTAAAACAGTAAAAAAATGGTTCAAATGGCTCTGAGCACTATGGGACTCAACTGCTGAGGTCCCCTAGAACTTAGAACTACTTAAACCTAACTAACCTAAGGATATCACACACATCCATGCCCGAGGCAGGATTCGAACCTGCGACCGTAGCGGTCGCGCGGTTCCAGACTAGCGCCTAGAACTGCTCGGCTACACCGGCCGGCATTGAAACAGAACCTACATATTTTGAATAAACTTTCGGTTCATTTTTGTCAAAACCAGCACTTTCCAACTTGGTGCATTAAGTCCAAGCGCGTTGGCAACTTTTGTACGCGATTCACTGGACAGCTCGATCACACACTAGCGTGTAACGTATTTCAAATAGAGCGCGCAAGTTTCAATTTTCTCTAATGGGCTAAACGACTCTTTTGTAATAACGTGATGTGTCTATCTCACGTAAAGTCTAAATGAAACTGGATTTGTCTCCATTCTGGTCAAAATCACAAAAATAAAATTCGAGTCTTGGAGAACCTTATGATGTCTCATGAGATGTGCATCCTCAATCCAGGCAGTCCCTCTCATTTCTCGACTGCTACTAGGTCGTCCTCAGCCATTATAACATCATCCTCTCTTTCTGCTCTCGTGCATTTGCTGACTCGGCATGGTGGGAAGCAATTTATAATCTTCATTCCAGTGACCACTTCCCAATGTGAATCCACCTACTGGATTGAGATTCACTTGAAGAGAAGCCAGCATAATGGATGATAAATAGGCCTAACTGGACGCTGTTCAGTCACCTGGCGCCGCAACACCCTCCAGGAATGGGTGGACAACGTCACACAAGTCATCCCTCATGCCACTGACTGATCCGTCCCAAAGTCCTCAGGTCCTCTGTGAAGGTAACATATTCCTTGGGGGACTGGCGAGTGCTTCTCAGCAATCCAGGCCAGGCGAGCACCACTTTGATGTTTTAAGTACTGACTGTTTAACACATTCCCACAGCATTTCAGGTCGATGGATAAATAAGGAGAACAAGGAAAGCGTTCCTGGAGTTCATCGACAGCGCCACTACAAAAGTATGGCAAGCCATCAGAAGGATTTCCAGTACAAACAAACGTTTACACATCAGCAGCAGTGATGAAACAGGAGTGTCTTCAAACAACGCCGAAAGACATCGCCCAAACAATAGTAGAGCATTTTGCAGCGACTACTGCGAGTGCCATCCTGGCTCTGGCGTTTCACTTGTACTGAGCAGTTGTAGAGAGGAACAAATTGGACTTCAGATGCAACAATTCTGAGTCTTACAACTGCCCACTGTCTGACACTCACGAAACTGTACCTGGCTCAACAAACCCTGGTAGTGCATGCATCTATATTTGCCAGCAGTGTCAAAGGAAATGCCAATCGAATGTTTTAATTTGATGTGGCAGATAGGCCAGTTTCCCAACTCGTAGATAGAGGCATTTCTAATACATCTCCTCAAACCAAGAAAGAAAGGCCAATATGGCAGTGTTTCCAGAGCGTTGCTTCAAGAAGCTGTGTAGGAAACACCCGGGAACTCTTGACTAACCACAGCCTCATCTCATTACTGTTCCTATATATATTTCATGACCGTACATGTTATATAGATGCATTCTCACATGAATGTTTTCATCATTAACAGGTTCTTGTGGGCGTCTTTCATACCTTCTACATATGTTACGATCCGTAGTGAGCCTTGTATTCGATCTTATAACACGTCTTGGACATTCATTTCACACACAAAGTTTTGCATCACCTCGTTTCAGAGAGTTTGAAAAACTGGAATAGAGATCAACATAAAAGTCATTTCTGTCCTTTTTATTGTACATGGAAACCACACTTCGAATGTTGTACCCCCATACAGCAAGACCTCTAGAGGTGGTGGTCCAGATTGCTTTAATACCCAGTATCACGTCCTCTTGCATTGATCCATGCCTGTGTTGATCGTGGCATACTATGTGCAAGTTCATCAAGGCACTGTTGGTCCAGATTGTCCCACTCCTCAATGGCGATTCGGTGTAGATCCCTCAGAGTGGATGGTGAGTAACGTCGTCCATAAACAGCCCTTTTCACTCTAGCCCAGGCATGTCGATAGGGTTCATGTCTGGAAAACACGCTGGCCACTCTAGTCGAATGATGTCGTTATCCTGAAGGAAGTCATTCACAAGATGTGCACGATGGTGGCGCGAATTGTCCATGAATACGAATGCCTCGCCAATATGGTTGAACTATCGGTCGGAGGACGGCATTTACGTGTCGTAGTGCCGTTCCGGTGCCTTCCATGACCACCAGCGGCGTATGACAGCCCCACATGATGCGACTCCAAAACAGCAGGGAACCTCCACCTTGCTGCACTCGCTGGACAGCGTGTTCAAGGCATTCAGCCTGACTGGGTTGACTCCAAACACGTCTCCGACGATTGTCTGGTTGAAGGCATATGCGACACTCATTGGTGAAGAGAACATGATACCAATCCTGAGCGGTCCATTTGGCATGCTGTTGAGCCCTTTTATACCGCGCTGCATGGTGTCGTGGATGGAAAGATGGACCTCGCCATGAACGTCGGAAGTTGTGCATCATGCAGCCTATTGCACAAAGTTTGAGTCGTAACACTACGTCCTGTGGCTCCACAAAAAGTATTATTCAACTTGGCGGCGTTGCTGTCAGGGTTCCTCCGAACCATAATCCATAGGCAGCGGTCATCCATTGCAGCAGCAGCCCTTGGGCGGCCTGAGTGAGGCATGTCATCGACAATTCCTGTCTCTCTGTATCTCCTCCATGTCTGAAGAACATCACTTTGGTTCACTCTTCAACACTTCCGTTGTTGAGAGATCTTCCTGGCACAAAGTAACAATGTGGACGCGATCGAACCGCGGTATTGACCGTCTAGGCATGGTTGAACTAAAGACAACACGAGCTGTGTACCTCCTTCCATGTGGAATGACTGGAACTGATCGGCTGTTGGAGCTCCTCCGTCGAATAGGTGCTGCTCATGCATGGTTGTTTACATCTTTGGGCGGGTTTAGTGACATCTATAAACAGTCAAAGGGACTGTGTCTGTGATACAATATCCACAGTCAACTCCTATGTTCAGGAGTTCTGTGAACCCGGGTGACGCAAAACTTTTTTTATATGTGTATATATCACATAATGTATGCCCCTCAACTGTGTATAACTTAGCATTTTATACCTTGACAATACACATAGGTGATGTTCCTTTCTTTACTTGTCTGAAGTATTGTGTCCTTTGTACATTTATCACCTTCTAGAGTTATTTTGTCTTTCAATAGGGTGTTAGCTTACGGACTGATGACCTTAGCAGTTAAGTCCCATAAGATTTCATACACATTTGAACATTTTCTTTCAATAGGTTATTTCAGGGTTGTGCAGATAACGTATTCCGACCGGCCAATAAAAATCATGAATAGTTATTTAAAGAAGTTTTTAATAAATATTATAATTTGTTGTGGCCACATTCAGAAAGCGTTGCTTCATGCAGTGGAGAATGGCATAATAGAGGCATGCCGGCTACCAAGGCGTTGCGTAGTAAGCACTTACAGCAGCAGTCTGCCAACAGGCTGACGCAAGGACGCACAAAGACTGAGTGCTGAGCGAAACCTGGAGAGTGCTGAGTAAGGGGAAGTGAGGCCAGCATGCTACGTTACGCTGCAATATACTGCGGGAGTAACAACAAAAAGGTACCACCGAGGGTCAAAAACGTCCTCCTGCCGGATAAAATAGGAAGCAGTTTGGATCTGAGGATGGACATGGTCCGTGTCTGAATGTTCAATCTTCGTAAGTGACGATTCTAGAAGTCAGTTCCAGCTCGCAGGAGTCATCCGTTTGCCGCCAGATGTCAACTTCAGCTCTAGAGCTCGGCCCGAGTTCGGTCGGCACCATGGCTGACTAAATACAGCGAGAACTTCCAGCAGGACCGGCCACAGCGCGGCCACAGGCGCCACTGGGGACTGACGCCGGGACTTCACGGCAACCCGCTCCCACGGCGCATGGTCCGTCCATGATGGTGAACACAATCACCAGGGCCTCCTTTTCAATCTAGTTCCGTTGAACTAGGGTCAGCGTCTTATAGGTATAAGCGACGGGCTGTTCAGAGCCATTGGCATCCCGGTGCGCGAGGACGGCCTCAATACCGTATGCCGACGCATCAGCTACCATAACCAAGGGGCGGTCCAGAGAGAAGGGAGTAAGGCAAGGCTCGGACTTCAGCATCGAATTTAAACGGAGAAAAGCCTGGTCACAGGCGGGAGTCCAAACAAAAGGTACTCCTTTGCGACGCAAGTGATTGAGGAGTCGAGCAATGGAGGCAGCTTGGGGGCAAGAACTTTAAGTAATAAGTAGCCTTGCCCAGAAAAACCTGCAGTTCCAATAAGTCCTTGGGACGAAGAAGGGTCTGAATCTCGGCGACATTACGACCTGAAGGGCGAATGCCATCTTTGCTAAGGCAGTGGCCCAAGTATTCCACTTCCGGTTGAAATAAAGAGCACTTGTCCAGCCAACAGCATAGACCAGCAGACTGCAGAGCGTGAAATAAGGCGCTGAGGTTTTGCAAATTTTCCTGGCAGGAACGCCCGGTGACCAAGATGTCATCCAGATAATTGACACATGCAGGGATATGCTGGGTAAGCTGCTCCAGGATCGCTGGAAAATGGCCAGCGCCAAAGACATACCAAAGGGAAGGCGCTATTACTTATACAATCCGAAAGGCGTGTTGATAATCATGATGTTCTGAGACTCAGCATCCAAGGGCAACTGGTAGTATGCCTCAGCCAGGTCGATCTTGGAAAAATACTCTCCCCTGGCAAGCTTGGCAAGAAGGTCTTCCTGCCGGGCAAAAGGGTAAAGAGTCAGCGAGGGACTGAGCATTGGCTGTAGCGCCGAAGTCCCCCACACAGCCGAAGGGACCTATTGGGCTTCCGTATGACCACCAGTGGTGTCGCCCATGCACTATACGTTACAGGTTCCAGCACGCCAGCGGCCTGGAGCAGATCAAGTTCCTGCTTGAGCGCAGGCCGTAAGGCAACCGGATTGGGCCAGGCCCAGAAAAAGCAAGGCTCCAGGCCCAGAAAAAGCAAGGCTGTGCATCCGGCCAGAGGGTGATGTGCGCCTGAATGCTGGAAGCACATCCGAGAT